>NW_009260769.1:1058115-1079505 GCF_000687185.1 Egretta garzetta
GAATATATCAAGTTAGGGAGGTAAAGCAAGAATTACATCACTCGAAACCTCCTCACATTTCAGGAGTGACTCAGTAACTGCTTATCTGCAATGAAAATGACATCCAGAGTGAAGCCATGGCTATGTATACAAATGTGTGTATGCAAAAAATAAATTACAGCGTTAAACTGCAACAGCAACAACCTCATTGGCATAGAATCTCTTCTCAGCAGCTTTGTACAACCTCTTGCAAATAAATCTGCACAGAACATAACTTACTTATTCTGCTAGTATAGAGAAAACACCTGAAAAGAAATCGGTATATATGCTTGCTAACAGATAACAATGCATTTTCTATATTTGGGTGCCATATCCAGTAACAGGAGCAAAAAAATACACATAAATATTAGACCTGAGATCAACGTAGTAATAGACTTGTTGATAAATCCGTTATTCTATGCTACTCGTTGACATGTTTTGAAAAAAGTCAAAGCATGGATTACTAAACTGCAGCAGTGGTGGTGTTTGTAGTCATGAATGTATCGTCCTATCTGCTTGGTGTTCTTTGGAGAATGATCCAGTGTGCCGCAGACAAAACATCATTCAGTTCTGCATAAGAAATCCACATCTCTTAGCAGGAACATAATTTAAACCAAGACCGATTTCTTCTACAGATTATTTTAATCCCCTTTCAGCCTGAATATTTATACATATTACATTTGCATTTGCTTTCCCGGAGAAACTTTTGTTTACCATGTCAGGATACATTTTATAGAACTTACGATGGAGACTATGAGGAGACAGCAACTGTCTTCAATACTTCTGACCTGATACAAAAGCCACTGGAGTCAATATAGGAATCCCTCAATGGTTTTGGTATGTTTAGGATTAGAACATTTAAAACACAATATCTGTGTTTTAAATGGTCTAATGGAAAATAGACATGGGGAAATTCTGAAAATATGACAGCTAAGAAACTATCTTGCTTGGAAAAATATTAGATTTAATAATAAAAAATAAAAGGTCAGATATTGTCCATTTTATATATTTCAAATAAGTTATTATTATTTATTAGCATTACTAGGGATGCTTGCTTAACAAGAAATTCTTACGTTTTCAGAGTTCACTTGCTCCTGCTGTTTGTAGGAGCAGTTTGCTGAGACCAGCAGTCCTCCAGCTTTTCAGGTCATTTATTTCAGACAAACCAACCTTTCCCCGTCTGGCTACCGCTGTTGTCCTGAGTGATGTGGCCGTATAGAAGGCACTGCACTGTAGGACATCATGGCATTGTCCGGTGGTGGTTAGTTGATGACTCAGTGCCATTTCTAGGAAAAGCGAGTGACAGACAAACCCACCTCTGTATCTCAGATGTACCCAGGTGAATCATGTTTTGGAGAATTAAGGATAAGGGAATGGACTGCACATGAGGTCAAAATGAATCTGTAACCTTAAAGAAAATATCCCCATTCTTTACGGCCTTGAGGAGTTAGAAGGTTTTTACAGCTTCACAAAGAAAAACACAACTCAGCGTGAGGGGAAACAGCAAAATTAAGCAGGAACTATAGTTTCCATTTTGTGGGAAATTCTACCTTTTTGAAAGTGTTTTCCCTATTCTGAAACAGAATAGAATTTCTTCCCAAGTTTTCCCTGAAGTAAAACAGTAACAGAAAAAAGTATTTAAGATTTACCCAAATGCTTTGCTTTGTCTTTGAGATTTTTAAAACATTTGAATTAAAAAACATTTTGAAATGAAGATAAAAATGTAACGTCTTTATTTCAATCAGGCATGTTTTTACATTTTTTTGGTAATCAGCTTTCAAGGAGTTAGCATTTTCTATATACAGTTTTCTGTTTATTTCTGAACATTTCCAGAAAGGCAGGGAAAATAACTGGGAAGAGTTACCACAGAACTTTTAACATATACCCCACTGCAGCAGGTAGCTACACATACAGTAAGCCCTTGCCAGTGCCGTTCTAACCTGGTCTCAGCACAAAGTTTCTTTACCTGCCTTCATTGCTCCAAACATTCTTCCAGACACGTAATCTGAAGGAAGGGTCCATATGGTCCTGTTGATGACCCTCTTTTATTTATCAATCAATTTCTACTGAAAAAAAAAAAAGATAATGTGACTTTAGTGGCCCCCTGCAGATAGAGAAATCTGGAGATCTGAAGTTAGGTTTCCCATTTTAGTAACATATTGTACTAACTTATGGTGGCTTTTCTTTTAGCTAAGAGCATCACCCAATTTCCAGCATGGTTACAGCTGCAGGAAAAGACTGGCAGCTAACATAGTAATGAGTCAGTATCTATTGAGATTCACTCATTACTATTAATTTCCCTGTTGCTTCCAACTGATTCAGGAACTACTTATGGAAATTCTTCTTCTTCTGTCTTACTGAAATCCAGCACTGTTGCTGTCAGACCTGCCAACAGGCGCAGCAATGCTACTGTGATAAAATAAGTCCAATTCTATCCCAATCTTGCTTTCCTAGGGAAGAACAGAACTCATTAAATAATTATCAACTGTGACAAGAAAGTAGCTGGCCAAACACTTGCTGCTAATCTAGGCATGACAGCAGGACTATACCTTTCAAAGCAGCAATTAGCTAGATGAACAACAACATAAGTACCAGACAATGACATGGAAAGGACTGTCCCTAAAGGACAGATTCATTATACGTAGGGTTTAGTGTTTGTGTGACTTATGAATGTTATTTTGCAGTATACAATTACACTTCTGCTGCCTTTCTCTTTGTTTTCTGCACAGTTTATGGAACGGGACAGAGAGAAAATCTGGAGCTGAGGCCACAAAAGAACAGGTGATGGAAGCTCTGCAAGACCTTCTTTATGTTCATGAAACAAGGCTGGCTGCCTAGATCTCATGGTAGAACATGACCATCAGCCTGCATCCCCGTCTTATGGGAATAAGAAATCCAGTACTTGCACCTTGCCCTCATTTTATGAGGACTGATATTCACCTAGTGTGTGTATACTAGGTCCAGTAATCCTTATGACCTTTCTTTTTCAACGGGGCAGATTCTCAGTTGGTGTAAACTAGTGTAACTCTATCAAAGCCAGTGGAATAATATGGATTTATCCATGGCATACACCAAACCAGCAATCAGCACCAGTGCTAGAGGTATTGTCCTATCAGCTAAAAGAAATCACAAGCTCAAACTGCTTCCATTGAATGTAAAAGGCAGGACTATGATCGCACCTAGAGCTGATGCTGGAATTACATCAGCCAAACTTGTTTTCAACTGGACTGTTCAAGTGCTTAAAGTTAAGCATACACATAAATGTTTGCAGGATTAAAGCCTCCGTTTGGAATGACAGAGTAAATCCAAATGGAGATGGATTAGCTGGCAGGGGGCAGGTGAGGTGGTCAAAGGCACATGCAGTTTATCATATGGCTCTGTAATTTACTACATGATTATCACAACTACATATTTGGTGTGGGGATATAGATATACATGCACACATATATACACAGAGCCAAACTTTTTTGGCACTGGGGCCACACAGTCATTTCAAATTGAGACTCTGGGCTGCACTTGTTCCAGGACTGCTTGTCTGTTGCCAACACACTGAAGCGCCTCAGGCTTCAGTCTGATTCTTTGTTTGCTTGCCCATTAAAGTTCTTATCCCACACTCCCTTTTGGCAGAAAATTTTGTTATTTCTGCTTTATGCTGGCCTAGGCCCTTCTCTTGCCTCTGTTCCTATTAACCTATAGCAGTGACAGCCAGGAGCAAACTGAAGCAGCTGGTTGGAGACGCTGCTATCAGACTGCGAAACAGCTGTTGTGCAGAGGGGCCACCCTAAAAAACTTCTATTACAGCACTGCTGGGCCATATTTTGGCCATTGCAGACAGGGAATTGGGGAAAGAGAGCACTTTCATTTGCAGATACTTAATTGCTGAAAAATGTAGGGGTGTGTGCGGCATCTTTATTGGATGTCACATAGAAGTAATGCTTTCCAGGTATTTTTTTGGCACTTCACGTCATTATCCTCTTACTGCCAGCATGCAATGGCCCCATGTTGCAACTCAGTGTGAAACTGATTTCCAATTTTTCTGTTTAAATTAATATTTACCAGTTGGTTATTTTTGGCAGACTTTTATTGATAGCATTGATTCAAGATGAATAGCCAAATTCCGTCCTTGGTTACAGCAGTATGACATCTGGAGTTAACTCCACTATTACCAATGTCACCAAGAGCAGACATGGTCTTTTTTCTGTCTTTTTATAGTGTGACATTTGCCCTGTCCTTACCTATAAGAGTTGGGCTTCAGTTTTAACTTTGGAAAAGTTGGGATTCAGATTTGAGTATAGCTCTGGAATTTATTGATTGGGCACTTGTCTAAGATACTTAATAGTACCTGCACCTTAACCTTCGGGAACCAGCCACTTCAGAATACCATTATGTATGTGCAGACATAGCTCTTATGAACGCAGTATAAATTAGACCTTTGCTATCAGCCAAAAAAAAAAATTATTATTTGAGTACTTTTGTATCCATCATCAATCAGGTGCATTAATCACTTCAGATTTATTTGAGCTATTTCTAAACTAAAGATGTAGCAGAATCATTGACCAGGGCATAGGACCTACACTGTAATTTGAATGGACTTGTAGCAAGCGAGGTACTTGATGCAGCTGCACAGAATTTTCTGCATGTCCCGTTGTGTGGTGGGGACGTATTGCCTCCACATCTCTCTAAGTGTACAACAGTCCATGTTGCCTAGACTGAATCCACTCCCTTGGATATTGATACAAGTAAATACCTCAGCTATGTCTATAGAAAAGCTATAAAATTGCATGACAATGCCTATGTAATTGGCACGTGAGCCTAAGCACTGTTGCGTTTGACTCGTGTTAAGAGCTCTACTTCGAAGCACATTCCTGTTTGTCATCCTAAGGGTGGGAAATCGCTAAAAGAACAAAGTCAGCCACCAAGGCTGCCAAGCTAAGTTTGCTGTGACATTGATAAATATTCAAGCCAATGTCTTTCAAATGTTATTGTGAATCACCTTTCCCTCCTTCCTTCCCCTGCTTCAGTCATCTTGCTGGCTCAGAATATTCACCTTTGTCTCATACCTCAGCTGCCTTCACTTTATTGCATATGATTGCTATTGTCTTTGTCTCTTTTATCCGCTTCGCTGTGTCTCATTTTCCTAAAGTACCTGGCACCCTCTTTTCCATAACACTCTTCCTTTGTTTCAGGAAAACATAATTTCAGGAGGCAGCAGAAATACAGTTCCAAAGGCCACAGGGTGACATCCTCTCTCACCTGATCTTTATTCATATCGGGGTTTAATGGCATTTTTTTTTCCATTTCTCAAGCACCCTGCAACTCCCTTCCTCCCTGACAGGAAGGCACATTTTATTTCTCATAAAAATGCTTTCCTACCAATCTTCTGTTCTTCAGAATTTCAGAGGCCCTTCTGTTAAATGTTGGTTTTTTCATGTGGATGGACCTGTTGACCTCATTGTGGTTTATTACTGTTTTGACATTTTTTCTCCTTCCTAAATTTGGGGCAACTTAGACCCTTTTGTCATTTCTAATCTCTGTTGTATTGGCTTCAGCAGCAACCTTCTCAAGTGCTGGTTTTAATCTGGTGGTAGGAACAATTGAGAAGTTTCAATATCTGAACTGGTTGGCTTTCTAAAAGTAACATTTTTAACATTGAGCTAATCTTGTGTTTGTGGTTCATACATAATCTACCTGCCTTGGATATCACCAACAAAAAAATGTAGTTTCTCTCATTTCTACCAAGTCAGGAAAGGATGCTGTTATGCGGTCCTTTATGTACACTTTCTTAGCTCCCTGATGCACTAAAAAAGGGCCCTCAGTCCATTGAAATAATACAAAACCTCAGTTGCTGATGGAAGTGGTATGTGATTTTCTGTGTACGTGTTACACCAGAAGGTACAGTGCCTATTGTACGTCCCCATTTAAAACTCTCACACAATGGCTCATGCAGCTGGATGGTGACCTGCCAATGAAGTTTAAGACAGCATAGACTTCCACATGAATCTGCAGATTAATGAGACAGAGAACTATCTTCTTTTTTACCCACAAAAGGCTACTCGCACATTCAGAATGTGCTGCAGACTAAAACCAAAGTTCAGCTCGCCGCAGGAGTACAGAAGAAACATGCACAGGATACACCTCGGAAACAGCCCAGCCCTGTGGAATTTAACACAAAATGATAAGCTTTCTGCAGCTTTTTTTTTTTTTTGTACCATCCAATAGCTCAGATACCTCTGCTATTAAATTCTATACAATGGCTCAAAAAAGTTCATATAAAAGATGTAATGCTCCATAGGTTTTAGAGTAAATTCTGAAGTGTTCTGTTGCAAGGACACCCTTGTTTCTATTCCAATTATGTTCTCTTATAGCAGGCCCTTTCTCTCTCTCTCCATTTTCCTTAAGTATAACAAAATGTGTATAGATATATATATTACAATGTGTACTTCTTACAACTCAATGATTTTAGGTGTACTACGATATGTGGCAAAGGCATTGTCTTTGGCTAGTAAGCTAAGTAAACTAGTAAGCAACCTGTCAAAAACAGACAAATATAAATAGCAATTGCCTTCTCATCTTGATTAGGCCAATGAAACAACACTAGTGCAGAAGGGGAAAATGAGCTTTCAGTCTTTTTTTTATTCTCATTTTGAAGCAAAGCCCGAATTATAAACACTTACAGAAACCTTTATTTGTGAATGTCCTCTCAGGGCATTATGTTGCAAGATGAAGTAAGTTGTGCAAGGGTTAATAGAGGTCTTCAGATAAATAGAAAAAAAAGTCTTCAGGAAGTGTTTGGCACATCATAGTCCTACAATTCTGATGTAATTCTTACATATCTGTCCTTCCTGAAGACAACAGAGTTGTCTTGGGTGTGGATTCAAGCAGGTCCATGAAAATGGGCTGCCTAAAGTTTGTCAAAAGACATGAAGACAGCAAGTACTTAACAGCAGGGTTAGGTTAACTTGATGATCTTAAAGGACTTTTCCAACCTAAATGATTCTATGATTCTATACTTCAAGGCTGACTAATCAGTTTTTAAGGTATTTTTGTTGTAATTTCTTTTTTCCTCTCCCATCAGTCAAAATATTCACAATTTGCTCTTACCCACCTCTTACCCTTTTACGACCACACTCAGTGAGCTCCATTAGAGTCACTGTTTCTGTGTTCCCACCCTGTTACCTCCTGCACAGCCTCTGGATCCACCTAGAGAGGGACATACTCTGGTGGGAATTTGAACACTGGAGACACAGGCAAGCTGCTTACACTCTGCCAAGAGCCAGTGGCAGTGCCAGTGGGATGGTGATGCTGTGACAGCCTGATCACAAGTGACCCAAACGCAGAGCAAGTTAGGTTAAAAAGGAACATCTAATTTCTCTCAGCAGAGACTCAGAGAGAAGAACTTTGCAGAACCCCTCATCTGCCTCTTCCTCATGCTAGGGCTTGACGGAGAGAGCTGAAACAGAAGATTAATATGATCTGATGCCTTTACAACCAGAAGGTGGTAAGCCACCATGGAAAGATAGTTCAGACTATTGTTTGAGTTTTAGAGGTCAAATTAATTTAAAATGGTCTGGAGAAATGGCAGTGATTTAAATAGAATTTCTCATTTTAAAGGTCACCTAGTTAACTATGTTATAACAACATTGGATTCACTAGTCCCTGTTTGTCATGGGTGATGGCTTCAAACATTAAGTAGTCTTCACGTATGTCACTCAGAGGGAAGGGGGTTTCAAGAAATTCCATATGACCTTATGATGAGCAACACAAATCACAGTGACTAAAGAGATGCTGTCTAAGAAATAGCTCTCATTACTCAGTTTTTGCCTTTACAGAGGTAGTGGTTGAAATAAGTAATTCGACATCTAGGAAGGCACATGCTGGGCATAATAAGAAATGTATAGAAGACTAAAAGTTAAAGTAATTGAACTAGTGAAGGTCTCATGATCTATTATTTTTTTTCTCTTCTATGAATTTCAGGAGGCAGGAGATGGAAGCATAAAGTGAAGTGGCAGGCTTTAGCCTGTCGATTTGAGACAAATATTTCTAGCCATTGATTCTTGACACAAGGATTACCCATGCCAGCTTTTGTGGCTTGAAGAGAAGGGGCCTCAGAAAGGTTTGTTGAAGTCAACATATCTTTAAAAACAACTCTCAGAAAAAAAACCAAATTATAGCAATCCTCCTTGAGATGACGAACTTGATTCGTTTAGCAACTATTTTGTGTCAGTTTTGACTCATCAAGAGCTTATTTAGCTCATGAGGATGCCTTTGATGGTATAAAAAGATCTCTGAATAAATGAATCACAATTCAATACCATCCAAAGAATCATTAGATGTCATATAAAGGGATAAGTTCAAACTCCCAAAGTGTTCATGTGGATAATGTATCCACTTAGTTTTATTATCAAATCTTTATTTCATTCCTGAGACTACAATATGTTGTCTTACTGCTTTCATGATTGTTTCAATTCATCTAGTTTCTGCATATCTTTGAGTATTTACTTTTCATTTTTTACGTAACTCCCTTGAGAAGCAGCTTTGCATTGACTCATTTTCTTTCTTTTCCTTTCTTTAAGAAAGTTTTGTCTCTGTGGATTTTCTCTGAAGATGTTTGGAATTGATGAGCTGTGATTTCAACACTGTTTCCCAGACTGACTTGAGCAGTAGAGTCTCACTCATGTCATGAGTGCATTTGCTGAAGTTGGTACTACGGGTCCAGCTGAACACAGTTTTCAACCGTGAATAATGTAATCCTAATGCATCTTCTGGTCCCTGTCTTTCTTTTGATTTAAATATTTAAAATATTTCTTGAAGTATAGACTCCTCTTCAAGCACTGCAGGAAAAGTACCATATTAATCTTTGGGGATGCCGATTCCTGTTTCTATTTTTCTCGTGTTTGGAGAGATCCTAACTTTCTGGTAACACAGACGTTACCTGGGACAGAGTTTATGGCTGTTGTATTTGTCCATGCACTCCTGTTTTTACTTTATTATTTTAGTGAAATAGATTACAAGAAATCAAGACAATATGTTTTTACTTTCATTTCATATTTGCACCGAATCCTTGGGTGGATCAAAACCCAGCTATGTTACTCAGATCTGTTGCTGAATAGCCTCATTTTCTCTCTTGTATATTGGGATTTTCCAAATTGTTGTCTTAAAGAACATTTGTTTTTCTATCAGGTCAATCATGTCTGCTATACTGGTCCCTCCACACGTCTGGGCCCTACAGACCATTTACTCTGTGCAGACTATGGAGTCTGACAACTCCCAGTCCCACGTAGCCTTCCTTTCTTACCACATTCACAGGCTTCTCAGTGACATAAACCTGCAGGACAGTCAGATTTGAGGGTAAAAGATCCCCTAGTTTTATCATTATTATTGCCTTTGCCATTCTCTTAACTCTGAAAGTTAATAAGCACTGATAACGGGCAAGGAAGAAGCAAGTATTTATCCAAAATGTACTTGTTCTGAATCTAAAACACTTTCACAATGTAAATCTCCACAGTGCTAAATACCTGAAATCTTTGATCAGTTCACACTGAAAGCTTATTCTGTGGCTCTGTTCTGGACCGCTCCAAATACATCCCCAGAATAGTGTCCTGGCAGGTTGGCAGATGGTTTCCTCCAGCAAGCATTCCCAAAGGCAGTATGGACAAGACTGCACCGTGCTATCTCCCTTCCCCATCCCCACGACGTTCAAGCCCTCCAAGTATTCCCCTGTGCTACATCCCTTGGCTCGCACCATTCTGTTCAGTGGAACCAGCACCAAAGGGGCTGCAGCCTAGGGGCCACGTTATTTCATATACGATGAACAAATACCACAAATTAAGAGTGCTTACCACCCCAGGCCCAAAGGCGAGCCTGTGGGAAGCGATGGCGCAGGGGACACAGCCAGCCTGCTGCGAAGAGCGTTTGGTGCAGGCAGCGGGGACAGGAGCCAGACTGAGCCCCTTAGCCCCGGGGCCAGGGCTGAGCCCCCGGTCCTCTGCTAGTAGCAGAGTAGACTCAGCCAGCAGCTAACAGCATAGCTCCCAAACACTTTTTAGCTCCCAAGCACATGGTTGGGCTGCAACTTCTTTTTGAATAACTATTTCACTAAGTGTAAATGTAACATAGTAGTACCTGGCCTGATAGCTCTCTTCCTAAAAGACGCACAAGCCTACTTTAATTCAAAGAAAAACCTCCAGGCTTTGACTACCTTTTTTTTCCTCCCCTGCTAAGCAAAAAGGATCCCAAACAAGCAAAACCACCACCAAAAAAGGTCTTGCAAGGAGTGAGAATTCCCCAGGTTATTGACTGTAATAAAAATACTCTACACTTGGCTTAATTTCCAAATGCACTCTGTACCCCCAGCTCTCACTGGTACCAAAGGCAAAGCTGGGAGAGCACTGCATTTCTGTATAAGCACATCTAGAGGCCTCCTCACTGCTGCTGGTGTGATGCCTCCCAGCACGGGGTCGCTTACAAATATTTAGTACTCTGCTGGACCAGATTTCATCTTTCAAGAAGTAAAAGTGCCTGTCATCTGACGAGGGATGGTGGCTCTTCTCTCAGTAAAAGTCTGTGTATTATCAGCTTCTGTCCATGTAGAAAAGCAGTCACAGAAGGAAAAGCAGAAGAGGTGGTTGACAGAGAAACCACCAACTATGTGGACACGAATTAGCCTGCTGGAAAATGGGCCCCACAGTCAACAGAAAACAGCAGAAAAGGGAGTAAGAGGAAGCTGGTATCACTCCTACTCCTTCTACCTGGAGCATACTTAAAGAAGGCTCTTTGTTTTCCAGAATCCATCCACTCAATGCTTTTTAAAGCACTGGATGCAGCCAAATAATTCATGAAGTTAAACTGGGGCAGTAAGGTAAGAAGGGAAAAACAGTATTAGTTATAATTAAAGAGACCCTGAAGACAGCAGAAGAATGAACTCTTTCCTTCCCCTACTCTCTCCTTCCAGCTGTTACCTCATTTTGTAGGAGGCAGAGATTAGAAAGAGGAATAGTGGCCTGCAGCAAAAGGAAGAAAAAGGGGAATTATGATGCACATAAAACTGAAGCTTAAGATATCTGCATATCCAGCAAGGAAAAAAAAAAACAAGCAAACACAAAAATAATATATTTGAAGTGCATTATACACAGAAGAAATCCCAGCAATGAAATTAGCCAGTTACCAGATGAAAGAGGTAAAATCATTAATAATGAAGAAATCCATATTCAAAAACATGCCTCTCCTCGATTTAGAAAAACTAGGATGACAGCAGTATCATACTGGGCAGCCAAAGCCTTTTTCAGTCCATTAGTAACCAAATAGGATGTTAAAACATCTACTTGTGATAAAAACCTGTAATTCATCAGGCCCAGATAAATTGCACCTGAGGAGTCTCTACTAGTTGGTGGAGGAGGTTCTTCCTTCCACATGTTAATTTTTAATGGGTCTTGAAATAATATAGAAATTTCAGAAGACTGGAAGAAGACTGATGTTTTGCCGGTATTCAGCAAGGACGAACATGATGACCTTGGTAAATACAAGCCAGCTAAACTAACATCAAACTGGAGAGGAGGTGAGGGGGGAGCAAAATAATAGAATATGGGATTCAACTGATAAAGAATGAAAGGACAGGAAGTAATTAATGCCAGTCAGCATGGTTTTATGGAAAATAGGTCTTGTCAGACAAACCTGATTAGATTATAAATTTGGCTGAAAAGGTAGCTGCTTTGGTGCGATATACTGAGACATTTGTAAGGCATTTGATATAATTTTGCAAAACACTCTGATTAAAAATAATATTGTGCAGAGTCAGTGAAATAGCCACTGGCAGAACAGTGGTCTTACTAAGCAGCAAATCTCAAAAATGAGTTATCACTGGGAAGGCATCACTGAATAAAGGTATTTTTAGCAAGGCTGGAAAGGGGTCAGTCTCAGGCCTGGCACATGAGCATTTTTGTTGCTGAGTTAAATATAAATTACTGTTGATTGTACTGTTAATGCAATCTTTGCACATATAAATAGAAAAGCAACCAATATGTCTATAGATGTGACGTTACATCTTTATACAGCATTGGTGCGGCTACTGAGATGCCACACAGTTTCAGTGATCATGTGTTTAATGAAGCTGAAAAAAACCCTGAGGTTTGGAAAATAACTGCAAAAATCATTGTTAGAAATGAAGAAAATGCCTTACCATGAAAAATTTAGGGAATACGGAGAGATTGCTTGACTACAGTGTGTTAATACCTCCATCAGCAGAAAAGCAGCTCACCCACTTTCCTTTTCCAGCACCCCCAGTGAGCTGGGACAAAAGAGGTACGCAGTCTTAGGGCCCAGGTCACCCTGAAGGGTTTCTGTTTCCACATCAGTAGCAGGATCGGTTAAGCAGGGCCCGGTGGCAATGGGGTGCCCCTCATGTCGGGGGGGGTGCCTGACCTACTGCACACGGCAGCACTCATGTAGGTCGTCTGCATCTGTGAAGGCTCCAAGACTTTTCTCTTGCCTGTAATCCCTCTCCAAGTAAAAGGGCAGATAAAATGACCCCAGATAACTCAGGAAATGTCCTGGCCAATTATCTTAGGGAGCCTCAAGGAGTTATCAGAGGATCAAAGACCTTTCTCTAGTCTTCAACGCAGAAAAGTTGCGGCTAGACGACAAAAGGAGAGGCAAGGGAAGAATGTGACAACTTAATGATGGTATCGTAGCACCGGGTAAGATCCTCAGCTTGAGCAAGCAGGTGCCATTCCTTCAAAGTCAGTAGAGAGATGCTGATTTACACCAGTGGAGAATCTGACATATTATATTTTTTTATTTGCTTGAGTCCTGCCGTGGCTCCATAAGCAAAGGTTAATGCAGGTCTGCCAGGGGCAGGCTGGAGTTAACACAGAATGGCAGTTGTGAGGTTGCTGATTCTGATAAAAGCAAATTGTGAACTGCAAGCATCTGAGTGTTGAGTGTCACATTCACACCTAACAGCTGCCCTTGCCTGTTCCCCACAGTCATCCAGTTCTGTCATCATGGTATGTTCCTGAAACCACATTTGTGCTGCTGTCACTTTTTGTCTTTGGAAATTTGTGTACAGGCTTTCTGTAATGACATACTAAAAATGCCTGTAAACTTCAAATGAGTGGATTAAAATATATTTAACCCAGGCAAATCACTTCCATATATTAGGCAGAAACTCGAGTCTTTACTTCTTCTAGGTCTGCACTCTCCCCTGTAAAGATTTGCAGTAGGGATGTTAATATTTATAAAGATGTATGTTAATATGTATCGAGTTGTAGGAGGTATCTGATGGGTGAGGACGGTGAAGAGTTTGTTTCTTTCATGAAAAAAATGAGGAACCTCTTTCTAGGCCTCTGTGTCTTTCAGTATAACAAATATCTCTAAAGACACAAGACAAACATCTCTATAGGGTTGCCCTGCTTCTCCATTTCCACCAGTCTTTAGTTGGGAACAGCCTGACTATCAACAGAGATAAGGCATCTCTAGAGCATTTTTGTCTGTGTATCAGTACTGGGCAGTGTCAATACTGTCAACATGTCAACAATCCATGGCATAGATGTGGAAGATAACATGAGGACAGATTTTGAGTGTCGAGCTCAGGCCTCTCCAGGGCTGGGAGCCAGGAGCACACCAGCCCGAGAGATGCACTGGCAACACACGGTGCTTGCAGCCCCTACTGAATTGTCAGTAAGCTCATTGTCATCCCTGAACTCCCACCTTGCAGGTTATTTCCTAAAAGTGATTAACTGCACTTTTCCTCTTTGAAAGGCAGCGCTTCTCAGCTCCTGCTGAGTTTTTACCTTCACACTTAATCTCTGGTTCGCAAAGAATAATATGGACATGCACTCACCTGCTGAAAAGGTGCAAATCTCTGAACCCAAACTACCCATGAATTGCCAAAATACCAGAAGCAGCTGCCTAGCTACAGCAGGACAGAGCTTAGGGTGAGATGTGAAATCTGCCCACAAAGCCTATTAAACCAACTTTCGCTGAGTTTTTTGTTACTCAGATCACAGCGCGGGACGTGCTTCCAGCTGCCGCAGCTATCCTGTCACCAGTACCTACGCGGGCCACTGAAAGCAGCTGATGGTACCAATAGTTCTAGAAAAAAAAAAAAGACAAGACAAGGTTATTAAACCAGATCTCTCTGGAAATACTTGCATTAAATATAGAAAAGGTTATATACGGTTTCCTTTGTCCTTTCCCTATAGGCTGCTGGCCTATGATCTTTCCTTGTACCTACCCTGTGGCTGATTTTATTGTTTATTCCTAGCTCACCCTCCAGTTTGCTCAGGGCTCTGTGCCTTAGTGACTCCCCGCTCCCTCTGCAAGTTCAGAACCTTTCTGGCTAAAGTCTGCGGTGACACGTAACACAAAAAGACAGCTTTGGGCACAGGGCGTGCAGCCGTTCCTGGAGAATACAGTCTGCGGTTCGGCGGTACCGTTTCTGGAAGATTAAGTGATTAAACTTAACCAGAAGTGACTAGCAGGGATGGATCTTTTCCTGTCAAACGTGCACGGTTTTCCGTAGAGCGGCTCCAAGGTTGTGAGTGAAGGTGAACAGCTCTGCTTCTAAAGACTCCTTAATTTTAAGAAATTCAAAGAGCAGGCATGACACTTTGTTCTGTGACTTTCTTAAACCCATACCCTACTTCACATCCTTTCATGAGCCATCATCTTTCATATTTAAAACAGACATAACGGAAGTTAAAAAAAGACAGAGGAGATGAGAAGTACAAGTCTCTGCAGATGTAAGGTATAATTTAGCAAAGTATCATTTTATCGCCCAATCCTGCCAGGTCCTCAATGCATCCTGCAGGGTACGGACTCCTCCGCTCATCTTGTGAGCAGTGGGGAGTGAGCGCACTCCAGTCTTTTTCTGGTTGCTTGAAACTCCCCAGTGTTGGCTATTTATTCAGCACTTGCATGCATATTTATATGGCTAAAGCCTTGAGAATCTTCATAAATTGATTAACAAGCCTGTGTTTTGCAATAAGCAATATTTACTTAGGCATTCAAACTGATGCATAAAAAAACATGTTCAGATTATCTGGTGAACATGGTATGAAAACACAGATAAAACAGGGAGATCCAAGAAAGTATGTTTTATTTACAGGTTTTGTATAAATATAGAAAAAAGGGGGACAGGATAAATATACTAACAAAGTAGTTAAAAAACTGTTTTCATTAATAACTTATCAAACCAGTTTTATTTCTTGAAAACATCCAAAGTAAGCTAAAAGCTATGCGGGCAGCTGGTTGAATTTCTCCTGGAGGATTTGAATGGGGCTGCAGGCCGGTGCTGAATTTCACTCTTGTGAATAAATTCATGCATTATCTCTTGGAAAGCACCGTTTTTCAGGGTGGAATAAAGCCTATTTAGTAAATTATTATTTTTGTTTTTAAAACGAAATGACTGTTTATTAAAAAAAAAGAGCTACTGAAATTCAAATTTTTCCTCATTACCTGAGGCATAATCAAATTGTCAGCTGTTCAACAAGGGTGGTAATGTGGAACAGGAGCATGATAACGTTTGCCATCATCCCAGCTGGTTCCCCCAAAAAGAAACCTCCTCACAAGCTTCTCATCAGTGAACCTACACGATCTTAGAGAAGCCTATGACCCAGAGCAAGGTATCGTGTAAAGTGATCTGATAATGCATGAGTTGTCAGAACTCTTTTACTTGGGCACAACGAAATCAAATCCTGACTTCATTAAAGAATGTAGGAATTTGTCACTGACTTCAGTGTGACCAGGATTTCACTACTGGAGGGAATGCTATGTTTTCAGATTTCAGAAGCAAATGCTGAATCATTTAATTTTACCAGTGTCTACAAGTACTAATGTAGAGAGAAAGAAACTAAGAACTTTTCAAAAAAGTTTACGATGTTATAACAAGATCTGGTAGCTGAAAAGACAACTGGGCATATTAAGGGTACAAATAAAACATATGTGTTTGATAGGCTTTTTGGTAAAACCACTTATTAAGGACATTTTAAAATGGAAACTGGCTGTTTCTGAAAAGTTTTATTCTGCTTCCAGCAGGAATTAGTCCAAAAGCTTGTGCAGTATAAGAAGTCAGAGTAGATGGTTTTAAGAGCTGTGACTCCATTTGTCTATCTATAATTGACCCATCAATTAATCAAACTGCATTGAATGTAAGGGCGGTTTCCTAGTTAATGCTAATTCATTCATAAAGTGAATACATTATTGATTACTATTTTTAAATATACTTAGTTGTAGAAATGCCTATAATTAAGAGTCCAGACCTTTGAGCTAGACATCCACGATCTACACTGAACTGGGATGCAGCGTAAATGGCAGTCCTCGCACCCAAGACGCAGTACTTGGTTAGTCAATTAGGTACCGCTTTTATTATTCTAACTGGATACACTAATTCCATCCCTGCTGTCCATAGATCTACAGCAGGTCACGATTAACATTTAGCTCAGCGGTAGAGGGTGGTAGCATATTTTTCAGTGACTGAGCCTATTTTCATTGCTCGCTCTTGCCTTGTAAAAAAGTGATGTTTTAACTAATTCAAATAATGCTGATACAGAAAGATACATTATTTTGGCAGTGGCTCCAATAGTTTCATCACATTACGATGGATGAGAGCGCCAAGGATGTTAAGGATATGCAAGTGGATGTAAAATATGTTCGTTACATGGAATAGGGCCTTCATTAGGGCCATGAGGGCACGAATAGACCTTAATTTCATAGAATCATAGAATCATTTAGGTTGGAAAAGACCTTTAAGATCATCAAGTCCAACCATTAAAAAAACCCCCAAATGTTTCCCTGGCCAGCCTCCCTGGGACCCCCACCTACAACCCCTGCACTTTGTCTCCTGCTGCCCCAGACAGGGCTGGCTTTGCTAGTCCAGCTCAGCCCCCTCAGGACTGTACCACGGCGGGTGAGGGATCCAGCTTCAAAACAGGAGGAGCTTGGGGTTTGGGGTGGGGTTGCATCATTTCCCTTGCACTAGAGTACTTCCAAATGCTGATTCTCGGGGTGGGCCCGCAAATAGTTGAGCTTACACAGCTGGGGAGGTGCTTCACAGCTGAAAATGTGATGGGGTTAGGGCAGATGCTGACTTATGTATGCTGCAGCTCAGCTGGGGTGCTGAGTGAGCTCTGCTCTGGCTCATTGGGGTGCTGATAGCATAGGAAGACCAGCAGCACCCGGCTTGCCAGGACACGTGTGATGCTGGGGTAAAGCATCTTGCACCTCAGCACTGCTTTTCACCCTTGCTGTGGCAGTCACCCGGTGTCTGCAACAAGGCTGTACGGGACATATTACATTTTTTGCTAATTGAATTTTGCATGCTTATTTTTTCTACTGTTATTTGAATGTTTCTACTTCTACTTAGTTGAAATTATCCAGAGAAGGACTGGGTTGGAGTACTAATATCGAACAGCTACAGACTACTGCTGCTGTTTTGATTTAGGACTAGATTCTCGCCTCAGCAACACAAGAGTAGCTTTAGGAAAATGAATAGCTCTGCCACATACTGCACTGTTAGTAAGATTAAAATCTAGTCCTTTCATATTGATCCTACTGGATCCATTTTTATTTTATTTTACTTAGTGATGTTCTCAAAGCACTTTTGCAAGCTAATTTCTTATTTCAAGCTTGCTTCTTCAACATACTTCTTTCTGCTTTACTGATTTACTTCCTCATGGAAATTTGGAGTCTCAAGTTTCAACCAGTGTGGTTAGTCAAAAAGGAGCTTACTGATGATTTACTGTAAAAATACATTAACACAAAACTAAATACACAGATACTAATAGCAGAAATTACAACCTTTGGATGCTTACATCAGTCTATACTGCTGGTGAACCACAAGTGGCACCAAAAATATTTTCATTCACTTCAATGCTTTACTCGTAGTTCTGAAAGGAATATTCTCTTAGTGCTGTATCAGGGTGTTGTACAACCAGTAATTATATGCAAAATACTTGGGCACAAAGCTGTAGCACTTTCCTTAGTACAGACAGCTTTACTGGTTTCCCTTGGGTTGCATTTGGATCTCAGTAATGGATTTATTCTTGACATTTCTAAGACAGGAATTCTTTGCATAAATTCAGTATTTTCTTGCTGTTGGAGTTTTTGTTGTATTTACAACATGGCTGTCGCTGTCATACTCAGACTTCGTGTTGTTTCTTTGCTGATTTATTATAAAGAGAAGCCCATCCTTTATGACAATTTTTCATTAATTCCATGGGATATTTTTGGCTCAGACTACAGGATATTATGCTAAAATACTAGGGGAGGATAGTCAGCTTTCCAGCCTCTTAGCTGTAACCTAAATCTGGCACCCACAAGCCATGCACGACGGTACTGGGCTGGCCAGGCCCTGGCCTGACTCTCAAGCTGGGCCCGCTGCTAGACATCCACGATCTACACTGAACTGGGATGCAGAGTAAATGAGAGTCCTCGCACCCAAGACGCAGTACTTGGTTAGTCAATTAGGTACCGCTTTTATTATTCTAACTGGATACACTAATTCCATCCCTGCTGTCCATAGATCTACAGCAGGTCACGATTAACATTTAGCTCAGCGGTAGAGAGTGGTAGCATATTTTTCAGTGACTGAGCCTATTTTCATTGCTCGCTCTTGCCTTGTAAAAAAGTGATGTTTTAACTAATTCAAATAATGCTGATACAGGAAGATACATTATTTTGGCAGTGGCTCCAATAGTTTCATCACATTACAATGGATGAGAGCGCCAAGGATGTTAAGGATATGCAAGTGGATGTAAAATATGTTCGTTACATGGAATAGGGCCTTCATTAGGGCCATGAGGGCACGAATAGACCTTAATTTCATAGAATCATAGAATCATTTAGGTTGGAAAAGACCTTTAAGATCATCAAGTCCAACCATTAAAAAAAACCCCAAACGTTTCCCTGGCCAGCCTCCCTGGGACCCCCACCTACAACCCCTGCACTTTGTCTCCTGCTGCCCCAGACAGGGCTGGCTTTGCTAGTCCAGCTCAGCCCCCTCAGGACTGTGCCACGGCGGGTGAGGGATCCAGCTTCAAAACAGGAGGAGCTTGGGGTTTGGGGTGGGGTTGCATCATTTCCCTTGCACTAGAGTACTTCCAAATGCTGATTCTCGGGGTCGGCCCGCAAATAGTTGAGCTTACACAGCTGGGGAGGTGCTTCACAGCTGAAAATGTGACGGGGTTAGGGCAGATGCTGACTTATGTATGCTGCAGCTCAGCTGGGGTGCTGAGTGAGCTCTGCTCTGGCTCATTGGGGTGCTGATAGCATAGGAAGACCAGCAGCACCCGGCTTGCCAGGACACGTGTGATGCTGGGGTAAAGCATCTTGCACCTCAGCACTGCTTTTCACCCTTGCTGTGGCAGTCACCCGGTGTCTGCAACAAGGCTGTACGGGACATATTACATTTTTTGCTAATTGAATTTTGCATGCTTATTTTTTCTACTGTTATTTGAATGTTTCTACTTCTACTTAGTTGAAATTATCCAGAGAAGGACTGGGTTGGAGTACTAATATCGAACAGCTACAGACTACTGCTGCTGTTTTGATTTAGGACTAGATTCTCGCCTCAGCAACACAAGAGTAGCTTTAGGAAAATGAATAGCTCTGCCACATACTGCACTGTTAGTAAGATTAAAATCTAGTCCTTTCATATTGATCCTACTGGATCCATTTTTATTTTATTTTACTTAGTGATGTTCTCAAAGCACTTTTGCAAGCTAATTTCTTATTTCAAGCTTGCTTCTTCAACATACTTCTTTCTGCTTTACTGATTTACTTCCTCATGGAAATTTGGAGTCTCAAGTTTCAACCAGTGTGGTTAGTCAAAAAGGAGCTTACTGATGATTTACTGTAAAAATACATTAACACAAAACTAAATACACAGATACTAATAGCAGAAATTACAACCTTTGGATGCTTACATCAGTCTATACTGCTGGTGAACCACAAGTGGCACCAAAAATATTTTCATTCACTTCAATGCTTTACTCGTAGTTCTGAAAGGAATATTCTCTTAGTGCTGTATCAGGGTGTTGTACAACCAGTAATTATATGCAAAATACTTGGGCACAAAGCTGTAGCACTTTCCTTAGTACAGACAGCTTTACTGGTTTCCCTTGGGTTGCATTTGGATCTCAGTAATGGATTTATTCTTGACATTTCTAAGACAGGAATTCTTTGCATAAATTCAGTATTTTCTTGCTGTTGGAGTTTTTGTTGTATTTACAACATGGCTGTCGCTGTCATACTCAGACTTCGTGTTGTTTCTTTGCTGATTTATTATAAAGAGAAGCCCATCCTTTATGACAATTTTTCATTAATTCCATGGGATATTTTTGGCTCAGACTACAGGATATTATGCTAAAATACTAGGGGAGGATAGTCAGCTTTCCAGCCTCTTAGCTGTAACCTAAATCTGGCACCCACAAGCCATGCACGACGGTACTGGGCTGGCCAGGCCCTGGCCTGACTCTCAAGCTGGCCCAGCTGCAGCAGGGTTGGGCTGGCCACCTCCGGAGGCCCCTTCTCCTTATGTGGTGAGGGGTCTGGAACACAAGTCATACGAAGAGCGGCTGAGGGAACTGGAGTTGTTTAGTCTGGAGAAGAGGAGGTTGAGGGGAGACCTGATCGCCCTCTACAACTACCTGAAAGGAGGCTGTAGTGAGGTGGGGGTCGGCCTCTTCTCCCTGGTAACAGATGATAGGATGAGGGAGAATGGTTTGAAGCTGCGCCAGGGCAGGTTTAGGCTAGACATTAGGAAAAACTTCTTCACCGAAAGGGTTTTCAGGCTCTGGAATGGGCTGCCCAGGGAGGTGGTAGAGTCCTCATCACTGGAGGTATTTAAAAGGATAGATGAGGTGCTTAGGGACATGGTTTAGTGGTGGGATGGCAGGGTTAGGTTAAAGGTTGGACTGGATGATCTCAAAGGTCTTTTCCAACCAAAGTGATTCTATGATTCTATGTTTTGTCATCTCCTGCCCACCCCACCATCTTCAGTGGCCTTGTTTCCTCGCACTGCTGGAGAAACGGGTCACGTAGGGGTCCTTCTGCCATCACAGCCCTACTGCAGGTGGTGGGGGAACCTAAATGGCACCGGACTAGCGTGACCAGCATCCTGCCCTTGTCACCAAGCAGGCCAGGACACCTGAAGCCTCCTGTGACCTGAACAGGAAAACTGATCGTGACCAAAGTGCTTTGCCTGGGGAGGCCTTGCTGTGCCTCTAGATAGGGGCTGCGCGCTTGGTGGAGCGAGCCCCTTCCCTGGGGCACTCGCTGCTCGAGGCCTGGGTCGAGGCCGGCTCTTGCGGAGGCTCCCGCCGCATCTGGGGTCCCCCCCCATGTTAGGGGGCCTGAGGGGGCTGGGGGCCGGGGGGC
>NW_009260769.1:1080051-1088179 GCF_000687185.1 Egretta garzetta
CCGCTCCTCCGCCCCGCGAGTGCTGGGCACGGCCTCCGTGCCCCGCGGGGGGGTTTGCCGGGGGGCTCCGGGAGCCCTTTGCAAAACTTTCCTCCTCGGCTCCTGGTTCTTTGGCGGCAGCGCCGTGGCGAAACTTTTAGCTCATATCTGGGTTTCCTTGCTGAACAGTTCAGGAAAAAGCAAGAAAGCAAAAAAATTTTTGGTCTTCCCGTGCTCTGGCAGTTACGTAGACACGTGCGTAACCTCGCTGTCACGGGGAGTTTAATCCAGTCCATCTAGTTTTGGAGTAATGTAATATTCTCTGATTTTAATGAAGTTTTGACTGGGAGAGAAAGGGACGGTGATTGCCAAATTCACATTTTGCACTTCCGTGGTGCAAATGGAGGAACATGTGTGAATGGAACATCTACATCTGTAATGAAACATACAGAAATACCTCTGTATTTCTGCTTCCCTGTCTGAAACCGTGGTCTTCTGGCAAATTACTTCTGCTAAAGCAAAGCGCAGATGGCATGAGGGGTTGGTTATCGAGGGGTTGTGAGGGTTTAAACTCCAGTGCCACGTGTGCTGCTGGCAGGCCTGCTGCTGGTGCTGCTGGGCGTTTTGTGGCTCCCCGCTCTGGCCTCGAGTTTGCCAGGGGCTCGGCAGCTGCCCTCCTTGCCTGCATGGAGGGGTGGTTTGACCTGCTGCAGGTATTCCAGTGGTTGCTGTAAACCTCTCATTGTCAGCTGCTGCAGGGGGGAAAAAAAAAAAAAAGCAGTTTAGGGTTATCGTTAGGTAATTAGGCACAGACATGACACTGTGGCACCACGCCACATTTTTAAAAGGCATAGTACTTTCCTAGCAGCTTACTGAAGTGTTGCAGTGCTTACCTGGTTATAACTCGGAGCAAATGTTAGTGTTTGCCTCAGTAAAGGAAAACAACTGTTGTATTTCTGCTATTTTTATCAATATGTAAGTATTGCTTGCATATGTAGGCTGAGAGGCAGACTGAAGAATATAATTATTACGCTCTAGTAGGTCTTTTCATCTCTTGTCCTGTCATCTTAACTCACTTTTGCTTTTCATTTTCTTCTCCTTTCTCTTGACCTTGTCCTTTTTCTTTCCTCATTGCATTATCTACTTATATGACTTTTTCACTTCATTCAACCCTCTCTTTGCATATGGGCACCTAATATGGTTCCTAGTGAAGTCAGTGAAGCAAGTCCCATTAATTTGAAGAACTGGTGAACTGAGGTGATTTTCCTCTCCTCCTTCACACCGGTGGCTTTTCCTAGCCCCTTAAGTTTTGTTGGTTTTTTTCTTTTCTCTTGTGCTAAACCACAAATTCCCTTGTGCAGAAAGAAACTGGCTGGTTTTGTTTATCACATCCAGATTTCTGTCTGTAAAAGGACCAAGGAATTCTTTCCATGCTCCGTTGATATGAAGCGATATTGTAGATAACAGCTATCTAATGGAATAGCTTTTAAAGATCGTCTCCAGGAGCAGCCTGTTTAAATGCTGCTTGTTCTCCATGCACACTTCTCCCGTGGGGCTCCAGAGGAGCACAGTGATCAAGGAATATGCTGAATGCAGTACCATAGCAGTTACAGTGGGTTAGTCTGAAACCTGTCTCACACCAGGGTGATGAGGTTCCACTAAGAGGAAAGATATCTCAGTGATGTAACTTGATCTGCCCATGCTCGGAAGCATGTTTTATGTCTGTGCCCTGTTGCGTTCGTGCTGAACGTGCACGTACTAGGTTCTGAACTGTGCTTGTTGAACTTGCAGGAGTGTCAGGAGGAAGGCTGAGGGCTCAGCACTAGCCTTAGGAAGAGAAACTTTACTAAGTGGTCATAAAACTGTTGTAGTAAAATGGGCACAATGAGACTAGAAAGTTGTGTTTGCATCTGATAGTATTTGTTACTCTAAATGCGCAGCTGTGCTTGAGGTACATACTGTCAGCAAGCAGAGTCATGACGTTAGCCCGACTCACTCATGTTGCACCTTCTACTGTGCAAGAACACCCAGAGGCTGTCAAGACTTGCTGTGCTTCATGGAGTCCGAATGCCAATGACCTCTGAAGTGTTGTGTACTATCATATTGTACAAGGACACTCACCCTTGTTTTACTCCAGTGAACTTACCTTAGTTTAAGGCAATATTTTTGCCACTTATACTGGGGAGGATGTGTAGACATTTTAAAGTATTCAGTACTGCTGAGAGATCCGTATTGCTGTGACACCAAAATGTCACATGTTGGGTTGACACGTGCTCTATTTTTGATGGGTTCTGCTACAACATATGCACCTTGAAGCAGAAAAGGACCTTCCTTTTGGCAGTTCCCTGTGTTGGGTTATGTACAAATATAAAAAAAGGAGAGCATGAACCTTAGGTCACCTTAGAATACACGGATATCGGAGCAGCGGTTAGCGGTCAGTAGAGGCTATCTGGTGATAGACCAAACGGTGTATTTGATAATGCAACATGCTTTCTTGGTGCTGGGAGGCGGTTCCTCATGAAACAATGGTCATGCTTTCTGCAGCTAGACAGAGAAGCAATAGAACTGGCAGAAGCAAAGGGTTAATATTGGTGAGCAAGTATACAGAGCAATTGGGGAATCTGGAAAACAAGGAGAAGTTAGCTATCAGTACGCCTCATATAGTGGCAAAAAACTGACGCTGGCTGTCAAACAGCATAGAATAATATGTTTCCAAACCCAGCAATTTATCAGGACGGTGGAGTGCTTTTGCATAATAACAGTTGTTAGGAAAAACTTGCTTTTGAAACTCTGAAAAAATAAAAATAGTGTCTGCTATCGGAAGATGGGGTTCCAGCTGTAGCTGTAGTGTTCTGTAAAAAATACAGTTTTCATTGTGAAATGCAAAATATTGTGCAAAAAGTGATATAGGATACATTCATATTTTATTCAGATTTATGGAATAACTTCTGTTTTCTTTTTAAGGAAAGAAGGGTTGTCCAAGTGTGGAAGATGTAAACAGGCCTTTTACTGCAATGTGGAATGTCAGGTATGGTAATACAATTCGTGAGGATGCGGGGGGAAGGAGGGTGGGGGGTGCTGAACTCCCATTTTTTGTTTGTGTGGCATTGATAGTGTCTTAATTGTAGCTATGGTTAATAGTAGTCCAGTCAGTTTCAGCATCCCACAGATGCTGACCGTGGAGTTGTGCATTGGACAATTACAGGATTTGGACATGGTGTGTGTGAGTCTTTCAAGATCAGTAGCTCAGTACCACTGAGACTTTGATTAGAGCTGCCTGTCAGCCCACTAATTATGTCTGTATTACTTCTTTCTGTACGCACAAACCAGGTAATTTAACATTAGCTTGCTAAACTGGTAAAAGAGTCTGCGTCTAATGGAAAAATCAAATCACTAAATAGCTGTCTTGAGGAGGGATTTTGTGGTTTTTTTGTTTTTTTTTTTTAGAATCTTTGCAAATGTTTTGGGTGGCCACAGCTCACAGTAGTCATAACCATTTGAAACCTACCATGCTTTCTCTATAACTCACTCCTTCTGGTGGCTTTTATTCTTTTCGTATACTTTGTTTTTTAAAAGCCCCTGAAAATAGAATATAAGCGTACACTAAAGTAGAGCAACATGAAGACATCAAAACATTCCCATGCAGTTTTAAGGCCATTTTTACTTCAAACTAGAGTAAGCACCTCTCAGAAAAATCATTTTTGCCAGAACTAGTATCTAGCCTTTGTGGGCTGTCAACTTGGTATGGAAGAATTATCCAGTTTACATGTGAAAAACTCAACTGGATTGCTAGCTAAATAATGTAAGCTATGTAAGGTCTGTGGTGCTGGGCACAGAGTATGGAACAATGCTCGTGAAGGATTTGAGTCACCAAAGGTCTGGCATGCAACTGTATGTTAGCTATAAATAATCCAAACCTTCTCCTACATGATAGCGTGCTGTTGAGTGCGTGAGTTGCATGCAAAGTGTTCTCCGTTGTCGTTATCTGGACGGAGATGTTGCGGTTTGTGCTGTTCAGTTCCCCAGCACTGTGGTGATGGCTACCGCTTTTATTTCAAGGATGTAGGGTTTTTTTCCACTGTGCAAATTGCAAAGCGAGCTTGGCCGCCCCTTAGTTTTCCTTCTGTTGCCTCCCCAGATTCCTGCTTTCCTACAGTGTCTTAGTGAATTGTGGGTGAATCAAATGGCCTTTTGCTTTGAAGCGCTAGGAGGACTCAAAATGCTTAAAAGAAATAAGTTTTTTACAAAATTTGCAATAGTTCCCAGAGTATTGAAAGACTTGACAGCCAGCAGTTGCTGGGAAGAAAGAGAATGCTTACTTTATGAGCATCCTTAAGGCTCTTCAGAGAAATCTGGATGACTTCTAAAGACAGTGTAGAGAAAAGCCATGATTCATTAATGAGAAATGCTTATTTGTTGGAAATGTTTCCGTGTGGCTTTATTTCTTAGGAAGCTTTTAACTAGATGAGGGAAGGAAATACTTAAACAAAGCAATTTATTGGCTGTTTAGTGCTTTTTATCCGAGATTGTGAGTTTCTTCTCTTACCATATGAAATTCACAATGGTTTTTGAAGCAAGTAAGCAAGATTTACTGAAGTAGGAAAGCTCAATGATTTGTGCCAGGAAAAATAGCAAGTAGATACCATGGTGGAAGTAGTAGAACTTACTTCTGCTGATCCATGGTCCTTGCTTTTACCTCCAAGTCCCTTCCTTAGTCCCTCCCTCAGCGTTCTGATTTCTAGCCTTGACAAAGTTTATACTTTTATATTTAAGAAGAAGGAGGGTTTTTTTTTCCTCTTTTCTCTGGGTAAAGTCTTGTCTGTGTATTGCTTTCTTAATTTGATTCTTTTTTTTTTAAGTTTTTCTTTTTTGGTGGTCAGAATACTTTTTCTCTAGTGGGGCATATTCCAAGAATAAAAAAATGGAACTGCTCAAACTGAGTGTCTTTAAGACTGCAGATGATGCTCAGCAAAAGCCTGTCTGTCTGATAAGTGATTGAACTAAAATATTTTCTACCTGTTGGTGTGCAGTATGATGCTTTAGATATAGGCATTTTTTAGATGTTGTGATGTCTAGACAATAGTATGACAAGCACAGGTACTACCACTTCACTCTTACTGGTGATATGCATGTGGCTTCTGACTCCCTAGTTGATACAACATTATCTTCCATGTTTTGGGCCCTTCTGAGTAAGTCTGATGAAATTTATGAATGTTGCTGAGATCAAATTCCTTGACATTCTTTCAAAGTTACCTTCAAGCGTAATATTCTCTAGAATCTGATCTCCACTGACTGTACGTGCTGCACAGGCAATCTGCACTGCATCTTCATCACTATCTTTGTTTAAAGGCACTTTTCAGCAGTTCAGCAATTCTTTGTCAAAGCCAAAAAGGACATTTGTGCCTTGATATTGAACTTGTAACACTAGGATGTGCAGTAACTGTGTCCCTTTTGCCTCAGTGGATGTGAGGCTTCTTCATGCAACACTGATAAAAGGGCAGGGCTGTACCTGAGAATTGTGATGGCATTGTTAGTTTTATTTTATTTTAATTTTTTTTTGTTAATTTTCTCTGTAAATTCATGTTCCCTTTGCTCAGTTCAGCTAAAAATTACATGTACCTAACAAGGACATGGTATGATTTCATATGTTGGTTAGTACCTTGTTACTCAATACAATTCAGTTTGACAACTGTTTATCACATGACATATACCATATGGGATAGAAAACCAAAGTTTTTGAGCTTACTTTTTTCTTACTTAAAGACCTACTATACCACAACTCATGGAATTCTTTTTAGTGGTGGGGAGAGATGCATCAGGAGACAAGAGAAAGGTGTCAAAGTGTGCAGCAGGAAACAAATTTTTTGGATATCTTTTCCAGAATTATGGATTTTATAACTGCAGACATCTTCCTCTCTCTAGTGCATTTCTGTTGAATGAGGTTTGTTTTTTCTTTTTCAGAATAACGTGGTTATTGAAAGTAGAGTTAGTGACGCTGTGTGTTATTTCCCACTCTGTTGAGCCATATAGTATCCTTGTTCTGAGGTTCTTAAAATACTTTCCAAGCATTTAATGAATGAAGCCTCACAGCAGCCTTTGTGGCATTTCTGGTTTTGCAAATGGGGTATAGGTACACAAAGATACATTGACTTGCTGAAGATCACCCAAGTGCTAAAAGAGTGCATCTCCTACCATATGGCCAGGTTTTTGATACATTGACCAAGTCCTGCTTTGCAGTATAATTCCTTTGACCTGCTGACTGGAAAAGGTGGTGTCACATTGTAGTGTGAGGGACTGAACCCAGGGGAAGACAAATTCTTGCAGTGATACAGTGGCTGATTGGTTCAGGGCACTCTATGTACACACACATGCACGCATGCTGGCCTTGGCACAGTTCCCTTAGTGCTAACATGTGTGTTTTGCCTGTTTTGGTCTATTATTTTGCTCTTAAGATGGATAGCCTTAAGTTTGACCTGTATTAAGCTAGATGTTTGCATAGGCGTAAATTCAGTCTCAGAGGCGGGGCACGTGAGAGTGGAAGTTGTCTTCACTGCCTGTCCTTGCTGCCTTGAATGTTTTGTGGGTTGGTAGGATCTAGCCTGGGTTTGCCGCGCCTTTTTTTTCCCAGCCCCTAATGCAGTTCTCCTTTTAAAAGGGTTTGTGATTTCCAGCTGATTCATACTGTTCTGCTCTCCACTATTGCCTTCTCGAAGCACAGGCCTGTTATTATAGTAGTGGCTTTCAGACCCCATCTGCAGCTGTTCGGATCTTGACTTCTTAAATTATAATAATTTTAGTCAAACAGCAGAAGACCTGTGCTCATTTTTTCTCCTCAGAAATTAGCTGCTGAAACACTCTGAAGAGAAATGTTTTTAGAGGGTTATGTGGTTGCAATTGTGGAACTGGTGAACTTGAACCAGCTACTGGAGCTCTTCTTTCTGTTACTACACATAGCTATTATTTATCCCAGACAGAGTGGAGATCAGCTAGCTAAAGTGCAGAAAGAGATGTTTTTGTTACGACTTTCCACATTTGAAATATATTTCGAACAAAATATTTACAGGTTTTTCTAACATGTCATGTTAAAGAGTGCTGTAGTTGGTATTTCTGGAGTAAGGGAAACATGTATTTTTAACCAGCTAGTAAGCCTCAAAATGTAGTTGTAGACCTGGAATTAGCATCAAGCAGATGTGTTTTAAATGGGACCTTGTAGAAATTGCCCACTCCTCTTTGGTGAGCTGTAGAAAAAATAACAAAATTCTTGCTGTAATGATTCTGCACAAGAGGAATCTGACACTTCAAGACCCCGCTCAAGATTGCCTTGGGGAAGTGTCTGTCCCCCCATCCAAAACCTTTTTCCATGTAATTTTCTTTGATGAATGTCTCTGTGAACCTTTTGAACATTAACCCACCTTAACCCACATACCCTCTGCGGCCCAGCATTCGGTAAATTATGGTAGGGAAGGATGGCTGTGAAGACGTGTGAAATTCTTCCCTTCACTGCTTGGTGAAGGGCTGTATTGGAGAACTTTGCTGGATAATATCAGACATCAGAAGTTACCTCACTGAAATCCAATTAAAGACTTGGATGCCATTTGAGCATAATTGGGCCTTAAGCGTTTGAAGAAGCGAGCTTAAACCCTATGCTGGCTCGCCCACCGTTTCTGTCTGGGTTTTGTGTGTATTTCTTTTCAATCAAGTGAAATACAATAGAAATTTTACATCCTATTGAAAAAGTCCGTGTGAGGGAGGAGGTGCGAGGATATTTGTTTGGACTTGAGTCTTTCTTTTTTTGAGTATTGTGTTTTGTTGTTTGGGCTTTTTTTTTTATGCTGAGTTATATGTCCATGTTCTGGGAATTAATCCAGTAGTCTCGGGTGGTGGAATCGTTTTGAAGAACTCAGTGGAGAAGATTGTTTCCATGCTTTGATGTGAAAAGCATAAGCTTTAAAGAACTTTCCTTCCAAAAATGTTGTCACTCACTCCTAAATGAAGGGAAAAATACTGCGGATGTAATGAAAATAGGAAGCAGATATCATTAGTGTAGCATTAGGGATTCAGCTAGAACAATGCTACCTGTTATAATTCAAACTACTTAAGAGAAAGAAATGGAAAAGTTTGCAAAATACAGTCCTGCTGTGATCGTAGG
>NW_009260769.1:1088545-1106705 GCF_000687185.1 Egretta garzetta
TCGCAGTGTTTCCATCCCAGGTATTACTCAGTCATCAGTACTCTCTTCTTGTCGTGTTTCAGGCTTTTATCTCATTTTGCACAATTCAGCCATATCTTGTCCCTTTAACCTCCCTACTAGTTCATATAACTCAGTATGATTCTGCCTGGGGAAAGATTTTAATTAACAATGGGTAAAGAATAAAGGGAACAAACGGATTTTTAAAAACACTGCTTTGAGACAGGCAGGTGATTTTGCATTTTGATTTTTTGTTTTATCAGGTAATTTCTCCTGTTTATTTAACCGGTGTGTATGGATACGGGTCCTACAAAACTTGAGGTTCTGTGCCTTTGCTTCTTGCATACCCAGCAGTCATGCTGAAGCTGGTAGGCGTTGTGGGTGTGCAAGAAGGACTGAGAGTTGAGGTCTTCTTCTGTCTCTCTTAGCCTTTAGCCTGTGGATTCCTAAGCAAAGGCTATCGTGAATTTTCCAGAAAAAGGTCTTGGGGCATACGTAGGAAACAGGCCTCTCAAGGGATGCATTCTGTAGTGTGACAGCTGTAGGAGAGTTGAGAGTGTAATTTCACATGACATGATTGCAGTGTAATATACTATTTTGGTTCTCCTGGTCTGTATTGCTACGTCCTCTTAGAACGTTTACACTGGAGCTTATTTCAAGAAGCCTGTATGTAGGTTTTTTTGGAAGTACCATACTGAGATATCAAGGACAACGAAGCTGACATTGCGAGGGGTTGAGTACCCTTGCAGTGTTGCACTGCTTCAAATCCTACATGAGGTTGGGGCAGGTGTTCACATTTCTTTTCCTAATAAAATAAACACCTAAAGCTGCCCATGGCAATTAAAATCACTGTTTTCAGCGGAAGAATTTTTTGGTGTGCTAACTCTGAAATTAGTGATCTCAGCTGAGTATTTGAGGTGCCTTGGATTGTCCTATGTGGCCTCCACTTACAGCTCCCACAAGGCCTGCACACTGGGTCTGTGATACTGGGTGAATCACAATAAGAGAATTAAGAACTTTCTGGAGCTGCAAGAAGTTTTTCAAGTTTTGACTTTCAATCAATTATAAATTTTGGGGATCTATTGTGATTTCTTACCTCTGCTACTGTTTTCCACCAGTTTAAATCTGGTCTGAAAACAAAAGTTGATGGTCCCTATATAGGCAGATCACTATAGATCTGTTCTAACACACTGCTATAAATGTGTGTCCGGGGTGAGATATAGAAATAAATAACTGCATTGCTTGAATATAGAAATAATAATATTACCATGTTTGAATAAATAAATAAAATGAAATTTTATGCATTCTGGGGACAGCCCACACCAGGCTCTGTGTGCCAGTGCAGAGTGTTAATCTGTGATTCTGTGCTCATCTTTAAAAGTTTCTGTTGCTTTGGAAGGAATCTGTAGAGCGCCAGAAGCCAGTGGCTTGTGCCATCACTCCAAGTGTTATTGTACGTTGAGCTAGGAACATGCTATACGTTATTAACTAAAAGGTGTTTGTTAGTGTGTTTTTATTACCTAGCTGTACTCTTATTCTACAACCTTTAAGTAAAAAATCTGATAATTCTATTCAGTAGGTCTAGTTTTGACCTTACATATACTGATTCTTACAGTGATTGTGAATCCATTGACTTCAGACACATTACTCCTGATTGCACCAGGGTCATCTCATAATGAGGGGCCAAGGTATTAAATGGAAATGAACCCAATAAAGCCATCAAGCTCAGACCTACTCTGTCCTCACATGCTTGATCTGAACAATAAGAACTGGTGATTTATAAATTGTGTTGTCTGTTTGCTTCTTCGTCATTTAATTCTTTTTTTCCATTGAATAAATGAAGATGTTCTGACCTTAACTCATCCCTTGTGAATTTGTTTGAAAAAAGCAGGATAGCTGTACCCCTTAAATGTGACTCAAGCTTTTGTTCAGATTTAGTGAGCGTCATCTTATTTTTTTAAAGGAAACACATTTCACTTGACCTCTAGGATCTGGCAGGACTTGCTGCATCCTCTTTTTCATCACTTTATCTCCATGGCTTTTTTTTTTTTTTTAATATTTTTCTACATTTTCAGAAGGAAGATTGGCCAATGCACAAGCTAGAGTGTTCTGCCATGTGCGCTTTTGGGCAGAACTGGAATCCCTCGGAGACTGTGAGGCTAACAGCGAGGATCCTTGCCAAACAGGTGAGCAGGAGGCTAGACTTGGGAGGTACCTTCCTACTTTGGGTGCCAGGGAAGGCAGGAAAATGAAAATTGACCGACAGTAACTGTCCCTGCAAAGCACATACATACTAGCTTCCTGTGTACGGACGGGTGTAATATAGAGCGTGAGCAGCTGAACAAACTGGCCATCAGACCACTGTAGCAGCATCAGGGCCGCCATAGTCCAGCTGGAGACTTTGGGGGAAGATGGCAAAAGGCTAGTGAAGTTTTAAGCTGTACATCTGGAACTTGCAGTCAAGGTACTATTGAACAGAGTCTGGAAAAGTTTTACTGATAGTTTCAGAATGTGCATGGTGTTTCAGCCTCCATTCTGTTAGATTGGAGCTCTTGGATATGTGTGTAGGCTAGCACCAAGGCCACGCCGTTGAAGAGAAAGCAGAATGAGACTTGGTATATGTGGTTAAATTCTGAGGAATGCTCCTAGTGTTATATGAAGAAGTTGCCTGTTTTATTATTTTACAGCTATAACTGCGTAGCATTGTGTAGTATATAACTGCTGGTACATTTGTGAGTCAAGAACACTTCTGAGGTATTCAGGTTTAAATATTTACAATTACTGGAGTTAACTGGTGAAAAACAGAGTCTGAGAGAGAAATCTCAGGCCCTCAGTCTTTGGAGAAAAAGGATATTATTAGTAAGGAAATAAGATTGCAACGTCAACCTCCATTTCAGTGTTCCCTAACTGTATGGATACTGAGGATAACAGAAGTGCTTACAGGGAGGGGACAGGATTCATGAGTTTCAAGGTTATTATGATGTGTATCTTTGTAGAGCTCTAAACTCTCTCTGCAAAAACAAATCCTCTTTGAAGCATATTTGTGTGATTGAGGTCTGCTTATGTGACAGGGGCAACCTGGATACTGTATGTAGCGAGGATTTTGGTGGCCTGCTGGGAAGGTAGCTGCATACTTGCTGTGCGTGTAGATGTATGTGTGTGTGGCTTAATTAAGGCGTGGTTTAGTGGTGATCCACAAACAAAATCGAATGTTTAATGACAAAGTCATTGGAATAAATTTGTGCTTTTATCGCTTACAGGGAGGGGGGTGAACGCTACATGTCATATAAAAGCTAAATATGCAAACCATAGTCCCTGAACCTCAGCTGCTGGGCCACCTGCAAAGCCATATTTAATGGCCAAGATTACAAAGAAGTGGCCTTAGGCCAACAGTGGAGCATTGCTTTTGAACTCTGTCAACAGTCAGTTTATTCACTTTCCTCAAAGCGAAGCCTGTCTCCTGCCTGCTTGCTATTGTTAGCAGCTTTCTGGGTGTCTACAACAAAGCAAATGACATATTTAAAATACTGTTCTGTATGTATATAAATTTGATAGGAGTTAATCTCTGGCTGCCTAATTTGGTGCAGAGAGAATATTTCTATGGCTTTACTAAGGGTAGTCAATTTAACTCATTGCTGTTCATAAAATTCTATAAATTCCATACAGTGTGGATTTGGGTTTGTTTTACAGGTAGGAGTTCCCAGTTTACGAATGAGTAGACAGAACTGCCTACTTAAAATATTAAAATATTTTCTTCTTGTTTTTTTTTTTCCGTATTGGTAGAAAACTCACCCTGAAAGAACGCAGTCGGAGCAGCTGCTTGCTGTAAAAGAGTTTGAATCACGTAAGTAAAAAAGGCTTGCAGGTAAACAGAGGCAGTTGTCTATATTCATGATTTGCTTTATCCCCTGGCCCCCCTCCATCAAAACCTTTCAGAGCATCCCACTCCTGTTGGAGGAAGGGAGTAAACAAAGAGAATTGTGGTTCCTCATTTTTTGAAAGTGTAGTGCTGTTACTTCTTTTTTTTTTTTTTTTCTTGGTCACTTGTGGGGGCTGTGAAACAAGGGTGAAAACCTAGACAGAATTAATTATGTAGCGTACATCCATCTCATGGCTTTTCTGGTACTCTAGTGTCTTTTGAGAATTGTAATGTTGTAAAATTAAAATAGCTGGTATTTGTTACCAGGAGGCATAAAATCAGAGACAGCACAGTTGCTTGATGGTGACAGTGACTAAGGGGCTAATTGCAGAACCCTCTGGACTGTGCTTCAGTATCTGTCACTGCCAGTCAAATCTGACATGTTATATATGATTGTGTTGAAATTCCATGTCCTAAATGTTCCAAAATAATCCAAGGAAGGAGATGAGGCAATGGCTTGCTTTTAACTGGAAGGCTACTGTTTACGTCCGGTGAGGCAGATCTAGAAATTGAGCAACTAGGGGACTAGTAATCATCCTGGCATGGTTTTCACTGGTCTGTTGTTTCTCTTTCTTGGTGCTGGGGGTAATATACAAGGAGACAATAGATTTGTATATTCATATTTCTCACTCTGATGGTTTCCAAAACCCTTTGTAAAATGCTGAATAAATGCAGTCATTGCTAGGACTTGAGGTAGGAGAGTAACCAAGCATAGCAAGATTACAGTCTTACTTGCTTCCTGGACAAAGGCTCCTGTCACAGCTGTGGGGACAACTGGGGAAATAAGGGGGAAAAATGCCAACATTTGACTTTGCCTAAGGCAAGGATAATTTTTACAGGTAGGTTAGTAGGATTGAGGTTGAGGAGGATGGGTAAGTGCTGAAGTAATTTCTGTATATTATTCTGCATTGCAGTTTGTCTTCAATAATTTATTAATTTGGGAGCTAAAAGGCTGAAATTATTTTCTGTTGCAATGTCCCCCTTGTCCCTTAGGAGCCCTTGTTTCGTTTCTGGTTTTGTTAGTAAAAATCCCTTGTTCCTTCTGCCTTGTTGACTCTCCTCATCTCTTAGCACACTTTTGCTGCATTCAGTAGTTGCCTTGCTCTTTGCAACACCCTGCACAGGAGAGGAAAAGGCACCTGGCTGTCAGTTGGAAGCTTGACATTTCTTATTTCTGATTTGTCCTAATTCTCATCAAATTGTCCCATTTCATTTTTCTCAGTATTTTTCGTGACTCTCGTGTCATTCACATCTTCTCTTACAAGTAATTTCCCCCTTCTTCCACTGCTTTGCAACCTTTTCTATTCCTGCATGTTTTTCTCTCCGCTATTATTTTGAGTTGGAGAGGGGAAACTGATATGTCACTGGCTCTCTTAGAGCAGGAGTGAACTAATGACACTGCCACTGTGGAAAAAAAGGATTAGGAAAAAAACTTTGCAACACCCTGCTCTTGAGGAGAGAGGAGGGTCCAGGAGTATGTGGTCGATCACCTAGCTTGCTCTGCATGGACCAGGCAGAAAAAGGTTCAGTGGCCACAGCTTTGGCTAGAACCTGTTGTGGGCCTGAAGGTAAATCTCTGAACAAACCCATAAGGGAATACACTTGGCAGGTGTGCTAGGACATTTCCACTGATGTTCCTGCTGTCTCCTATTATCCTCAGATATCTGCAGGTTAAATGCACCTCTGCTCATGGTCACCCTCTAGCCCATGGAGACATGGGCTTTCTCAGGTAGCTCATAAAGTTGTGTTAGACAGCTGAGATTATCTACCCACAGTTGATAGGCTTCTAGAGGGCTGGGGCTGGCTGTTTGCTAGGGCTAACAAATGCATTTTAAACACTGTAACTCTTCTCTCAAGAAAGGGAGATTTGTGTCTAATTACCTGCTAATGTAAAGATGTTAGAAAACGCTTTTTAATACTGCATGTTCTTGGAGTGCACCTGTGGCTTTGGCAGAAGCAACATTATGTTTATGGAAGAACAGACACTTCTTGCAGTACTTCCAAGTAGCTGTTCCTTGAGGGGTTTCTGTTTAAGTCCAGGCCTGTGCTAACCTAAGTCTAGCTGCAGTTCACGGGGGAGTGTTCCTGTTACTGAAATGGAATGTATTCTTTGTCCACAGACCTTGACAAACTAGACAATGAAAAGAGAGAGCTGATTCAGAACGACATTGCCGCTCTTCATCACTTTTACTCAAAGCACTTGGAGTACCCTGACAATGCTGCCCTTGTAGTTCTCTTTGCACAAGTAAGTTGGCTAGAACACAGCCTGCTTAGGTGTGTAGTGCCGTAGGATTTTAGCCTTTGTGAAAGAGGAAAAACGTTAACGGCAATGGAAACGGTAGCTCTTTGCTTATCTTAGTGAGAGCTGAGTGTACTTGATGGAGAAGATCCATTTCCTTAAGAAGAAGTGGCTGGACATGCCACTGAAGAAAAGGGGAAACAGCCTGTATTAGACCCTGTCAAAGTTAGGCTTCTTGTGGGCCAAGTGTTGTGCAGCTGGTTTTGGACTTGAATGGAAGGCTGCTGGTTTGAGACCCTGCAGAGGCAAAACCTTCGTTCAGGCTTCAAACTTGTAGAAATCCTTGCTGGTCAGGTCATCATTGTGTTTGACCTTCATGGGGAGTAAACTTCAGAGAAGTAGAAAGAGCAGTCTAAACCTTTTATCTGGTGTGTGGCTTTTAAATGCAGTCTGGTAGTTTGGTCATCTGGAGAGATGAAGGAAAGGCAGGATGTCTTGTTAGATAACTTCTGAAATGTGTCACCTCTTTTTTTCTCACCTGCTTTTCATACGCATCTAGATTGAATGTATTATAGTGGATGGAATAACACACCAGTGGCATATTGAAAGATCCATTTTCTTTTTCATCCTGTGCTTCAAAATAAGCTAGTTTTAAACTTAAACATCTGAAAAAAAGTTTAATTTTTTTGAAATCGGGGCAAATGTTGACTGCTGTGATGAAAGCTAAGATGGCAGTACCCTGGCTGGTAGAGCTGGCCATTTACCAACAAGGAGGCACTATTACTATTACCTTAATATAGAGGTACTGTTATTTTGTAGGGGAATGATTCTTTAGCATGTTTAGCATCTGCTCATCATCCATCGTGTTGTTTCTAATTATACATTTCCCTTCAATGAAAAGTTTGTTTCTGTTTTGAAGACTTCACAGTTTATATTTGTCAGAAGGATACTTTAAAGACATCCGTAGGTCCGGTTTCTTGTGGTGTTTCTGAATACTTCTGTTAGAATGTAGCCAGAATCGCCAAAGAGTACATTATTTTTGCTACAATGACTTTCACTTTATGTCCTGTCCTGGATCAGCTCCACCAGATCATGGTACTTTAACTGACTTCTGTGAACTGCTGACTCCCAGATCAGATATTTCACCTGGTCTTCTCTGTAGATGTCTAATGCCACCCTTAGGTGTCACCTTAAGCTCATCCTGATCATCAGGCAACTATCTGCCACTGTGGACATTGCAATTTTTTGAACTAAAATCTCCAAAGGTCATCTGGATGCTCTTCAGGAGGACACAACCTTTTGAGGTTTTAGCTCCAGCTTAAATCATTCTAGAAGAAGGGAAGGCATGTCTGTACTTGATATGTAATATCTAATAACTAGTTAACTTGACCTAAAACTAATAGTATGGATATGCTGCTGCTCCTTTGTTTTGCTTCAACATTTTCTCTGGCCTTGTGTTGTCTACTTTGCTTCTCCATTCAGCATTCTTTCTCCCATTCTTCTCTCTCTCTCTGTTTTCTACTGAACACAGCTAAGGTGTAATTGGTCCTTTTGAGTGGAGCGAAGATTTTTGTCCAAACCATCCTTGCCTTCCATTGGTCTCTTCTCCAGCTGTTGGTATTGTTCTACTCTCCTTTGTCCCAGTAGAACATTGCTCTCGAGACTTGCTCTTCCTCCTCAGTCTCACCTTGTCATACTCTTCAGACAGTTTCTCTTGTCCCAAGTTCCAGCATCTCATCCTTTCCTTGAAGACCTTGCATAATTTTATGCCTCCCTTTGCATGTTCTCTTTTCCACCGTTGGGAACAACCCAAGCTCTAGTTCTCTTGCTGTTGTCTCTCTACTCCCTCCACATTCCCTTTTTTAGTCATGCATTTGTCTGGTGAAGCCAGTGGTATCTCATCCCTTCTAATTCTTTCCCTTGTGTCATTTCTGGTATGATGCATGCAAGAAGTGGGTTGTCTCTGGCTTAGTGGAGGGGAGCTGATGATAACTCACTACATATTTTTAAGTATTTCCCTGTGATTCAGAACCATCAAGCTGTTCTTTGTGTCAGCCTTTGTAGCCTTATGTTCTTTCTTGCTGTTGATACAATCTTTTCCTTCTATTGTTTTTGTATTCAGCAATTACATTTTGGGTTTGGTTCAGGTATGCTCATACATTAGCTAGGGCAGTAGCATGTTCATTTGGAGAAACAGTGATCCTTTGGGTGCTACCTTGCTAAAAATAGTAGGATAAAGGTCAAGCAAAGATAGCAAAGATACCAGTGAGTGAATCAGAGAAACGGGGCACTTTCCTTAATTGTGAAGTCATCTTGAACAGTTCATACCTGAGGCATGGCTTTGGGAAGTATTTGTATGTTTCTAAAATCCAGTCCGAGCTGCGTTCTAGCTTGTGGGGCATATCATTGTTGGTAGCATTTGTTGTCAACTCTTGCCCTTCCAGAACAAATACTTAACACTGTACTTGATTTGACTGTTCCTGTGCTCATTGTAGCTTCAGCTGGACTTGGCCATGTGACAGTAGTTGTTTTAGTGCTTTTCTGGCACTTTTGTGAACATTTTGATGATGGTAGGGAGATGTTGGTGAATGTGGAGAAGGTTCTCTATGTTGGCATGTATGTGACTCATAGTGAAAGTGGAATAAAATACTTGATTGAGGTGTGTTTTGGTCACGAGAGTCACACAAACCACATGAAACAAAGCTGACACTCCCGTAAGATTCCCTTGTTTAGTGAGAATAAAAGAGGGAGGTGGTTTTAAAACCTGCTCGAATCTTTTCTGTAAGAAAGATTTGTGAACAAGCTCTTTTGATCCTGTGTCTGTTTAAATTAGGAATACACTTCCTCTTATACTCTGTCCTTTTTCTGTCCCCTCCTATTCTATGTCTTTATTAGGTTCAAGTCTTTCTCACTGCCCTTTTTGTTCTTTATATGTGCTTTAGCTGTGGCTGATATGTGCAGCCATTGATGGCAGATGTCACCATGGCAAGTCTCTGTAACATATGCTCCATTAAAGCTCTGTACTGCCCCAGCCCAGCTGAGTTTGCTGCTGTTCATCCCTACATTGCTCCTTTCATATGTAGTTCTGCGTCGGCCCTTTACTTGTCATGGCCAAATGAAGTTTCTTTGCCCTGTCAGAGTCAGACTTTTTTTCGTGTTTGCAATGGTCTTGCTTTCTCTGACACTCTCTCAAGCACTCTTTTCAAGCCCTATTTCTTGTGGTTGGCCTTCCAAGGAGCAATGCTCTAGATGTTGTGTCCTGAGCAGTAGCAAGTGTTGGACTGTCAGTTCTTTAGTGTCCTGCACGTTCCTTTGTTGTCCTCACTTCACTTTTTGAGATGTCGTGTAGCTCCCTGCAAGCGCTGGTGAGGTGGAAAGAAAATTGTAAGCAAATTACTGCAATTGACTTTGAAGTGTAAGAATGTGACATGTGAGTGTGGAGTACTTAGCTGACCAGAGGCTGATCTAGTCTCTTTCTCTTTTTCCTTAGGTTAACTGTAATGGCTTCACAATTGAAGATGAAGAACTCTCTCATTTGGGATCAGCCATATTTCCTGAGTAGGTTGATTTTAATATTTTAAAAAAGAGAATTAACTTAGTTAAAAACAAAGGTTCTTGCACACGTATGGACGTAGATTTCTACTGAAAGAAATTTACTTAAACACTTAATTTGTCTTAAGTATCTTTAATTAGCTAATAAAATGCAGCTAATGATTTGCAGTGGTTTTTTTTTTCTAAAATTTGGTGATTTTGATAAAATTGCGCTTGTAATTTGTTTTGAAGCTTAGATGGTGAACTATATGCAAGTTGGGAGGAAACAATTACTTGGCTAGCAGGTTCTGAACAGGGACATCATGTAAATGATCAAAGCAAAATGAAAAGGATTGCAGGTGACTTGCTCTATTCACAACTTTGTTTTGGCTGGGTATAATCCTTCACCTGGTGTTCTCTGAACAGCAACCCTTCTACCTTTGTTCCTTTGCAAACAGTAAATCCCTTTCATAACTTATTTCAGCCTCCTCAGATGTTTTAAGAACTGTGATGCTTTATGTTGCTATGACAGTGGAAAAAATATGTACAAGCTTCTTAGCTTTACAAATAAACTACAGATGTTAACTGTAGTTTGTAGACAGGGGAGCACTGCTCTCTTTTAAGGCTGAGGAACATTTCTTCTGTTTAAGTCTGTCCTTCCCACTTAATGTAGCAAAGGAGGATATTTTCTGCCCCTGTTCTTTGCACGCCCCATACTGAAAGTATTACCACTGTCTGCTTAGGCTGACTTCCTTGTGAGGCACAGATTATTAGTAGCTTATCTATGTCAAAGGAATCTGAAACTTACAGATGCCGAATTAAAGCAGCACCTGATTTTTGCTAAGTGCTGCATACAGACAGTAGTAGATAGTACTTGCTTTACAGATTCTCCTTCTTCAGGCAGGTCTGTCTGAAGTCCATATCCCTGATCCACAGATTGGAAATTAAGGCCTTGAAATGCCCAGGGTCAGAGTCATGGTAGAGAGAGGAGAGGAGTAAAGCAGGATGTTTTTGAAACATGTCCAACACCATCCTTTGTTTGGAAATCCTCAGCATGCAAGAGCCAGATCTTTCCTACTTAACGGTTATGCCTGTGAGGTAAATAGACTGAAGAGACAATTATTATTTTGGTAGATTGAAAGAGAAAGAATTAAAAATATACGTTTTTATCTCAAATAAGCAGCAAATTGCACTTTCTCTGAGTTTGGTAGTAAGGGGGAGTACTTTTCTCTAATGGTCCGAGTTTTTGTGTAAGTCGGAGACAGACAGAGATCTCTTCCCTCCCACTGCAAACATGGAGACTGTTTACGTTTGCACAGAAGCCAGCTAAAGTTTTAATGCCCATCTTAAGTTGCAATGCAGATTATTTTTATTTTCCTGTATTTGCTTGTTTCCTTTAGGTTAAATGTGTTTCTCTCTCCTCTGAGGAAAATAGTCTGTCTATCATAGGTATCTAAATAGGGTGTTGATAGTTAAGCTATGTGAACGCTCCCGTCAGCTGTCCTGTAGCACTGTAAGAATGGGAAAATGTTAACTTGCCTAGTCCTGCAATAATAGGATTTAAAAATTATAATGATTCATTAGCACAGCCATTCTCCATATCATTAGAATAAATAACAGTACAACAGATTTTCCCAAGGTTACCTTCATGTTAAGCCTCAGAATAAAAACAGTTTACAGAGAGAGACTGACTCAATCTTTCAGATTTATTTGTTTTGTGAAGTGGTGCTTAACTTTTTGCCTGTTGCATTTGGTAGTGGTGGGGGAAAAGGTTTACTTTTCTACTTTTACAGTGTTGCATTGATGAATCATAGCTGTTGCCCAAATGTGATTGTAACTTACAAGGGGACCTTGGCTGAAGTCAGAGCTGTTAAAGAGATTGAGCCTGGAGAAGAGGTAAATGCGCTGTGTTTGAATGTAGTCTGTACGTGTGCATCCTAGCAGTAGGATCCCTTCTGCTTTTCGGGATTCATTTCAGTTAGATGACACTTCAATAATAGGGGGGAAGAATCTCTTGTTTCTCAGAGAAGTGTAAGATGTTGCTTTGGAGAAGTTGGGGTGGCTCTGGAGGACTGGAGTGATTCTCGGAGGCAGTATCCTATTTTGTGCTGAAACAAGGGAAGGGCACCTGCAGCAGTCACTGCCTCTCTGCCAGCCTCTGTCTCAGTCTGCCCATCTGTAAAATGAGGCTGAGTTTACTGATGTTTGGCTGCTGCTTTGAAATTCCAGGATCAAAGAAAATTATTACTGCTATAATAGTTCCCAGTATAATAGTAGTGTATTGAAATTGAAGCCAGAGTAAACAAGGTAAATGGGTACAGATAAGTCCTCTAACTTCTGTTTGGACAGAGCATCCACAAAACATAGCACTTGGTCTTATCACCTCAGTGGCGTTTGCTGGGAAGTCACAGAGGAATGAGAGTGTGTTTTTTAGGTGGAGTGAAGCTGAACAGTGATGGATTCTGTGAAATTGAATAAGGCTCTGGGTTTACCTTGAGACTTCCTTAATCAAATAATGAACTTGGCAGGGAGTCTTCAGCAGCTGCTTTTTGCTTTAAAAAAAAAAAAAAAAAAAAGATGTTAAATAGAGTTGAGGAGGATGTTCAAATATCCGCAGGGGATGAAGACACAGAACATTCTACATTCTACCTGGGGATGAAGTTTGCATAGTTTCAATGGCTCGTTAATGTTAACTTAGCAGGCAAGGTTAATGCTGATCAAAATAAGTTCCGATTTGATTTTGATAACTCCTACCACTTTCTAAAGTATGTGGTAACAGTTTTGAAGAAGGGGAGAGAGGTTATTTTTGTGGATTTTAGCTGTTCACCCTTGTGAACAAGATGTGCTTAGTTGCTGGAGCCAAGGGTGAATGACTCAGGTGAACCACTTCTTTTTATGCCATTTACTAACAATGATTTCTCTGTGAAGTTGGCAGTCCCTGCAAATGCATTGTGGTAATGGGCAAGGACTGATCTTGGTTTCAGGATTTTACTCCAGAATCCTGAACATTTCAGCATTTTTGGGGAGGGCTTACTGTAGAGATGTGGAGTATTTACCTTGCTTGGCGTCGTCTTCTGATGGAGTTGTGTCTTAGAAGCTGCATGAGTTCTCCAGGACCTCATGGCTTTTGTGCATTCACTTTTCTGACACTTCAGAATTTTACAAATGTGAGCTTGTGGTTTTGCTTGTGCTCTGTGTGGTCTTATGGCCTGTGTCTCCCTCTTCAGGTTCAAAGCAGCCATTGCATTGTGATATTTTTAAAGTTTTTGTTGTAAATGCAGCTCCTGCATTTTGCATGCTTTGAAAATAGGGAAGGGAGGAGAGTGTGAGGGGAAAGTGTGAGATCTCACAGAGTAAGAAGAAGAACATGTACTGTATGAAATGACATGTACATTTTACATTAAAGAAGAAACGAACCTTAAGCATAAAGACATTTCAAGCAAAACATTTCAAATAACTGTACATGAGGAAATTGAACTAAAGCTGTTCCTTGGTTTGCAAAGTGATCAGCTGCACTGTGCATGTGATATATTTCTTGGGGGAGATCTCATTTTTAAAACAGCATTAAAGCTAGTTGCAGGGGTTCTTTTCTGAAGACCATTAAAGTAGAGGAAGACTTAAGAATAGTGTATGTGAAGGGCCTTTAAAATGTTCAAAAGCGGGTTTTCTTTGCTTTAAAATTTTGCTGCTGAAGTAAATCTGATATTCATTCTCCTAGAATTGGAGCACTGGGCCTCTATTCAGAGATCTAAAGGTCTTGTCCTAAGTTTCTAAATCTACTAGTGACTGCTGTTGCCCAATTTTTGTAGGTTTTCAGAAAGAAAAATTTGAGATTCCACCCTCCAGAAAACCAGGCTGCTGTAATTTATCCCTGGCTGGATACCTGAAATCATTATTTTACTTTTGAAAAGTAGGCATCCCTTTGTAGTCTGACAGGAGCCTGGGATTTATGCTTAGTTTCCTTATCCACACCTGAATCTTGCTGTCCTGGGTTTAAGCCAGGGTAATATTTGAGGGAAATTCCATAATTAATAGGAAAGGAAACACTTCTCTGTGAGATTGCATTCACAAATGGCAACTCCTGATGCTGCCGAGAGGCCTGGAATGCAAGGGAACAGGCAGGTGATGTGGCTGCAGGGATCCGCAAGTTGCATGAATATGTCATCATTGTACCACACATACCAGAACTGGTAGGGGTAAATATGTATAGTTAGGCTGCTTTTCACTGACTGCTGTGTTTTTACCATATAGGTTTTTACCAGCTATATTGACCTATTGTATCCCACAGAAGACAGAAATGATCGGTTAAGAGACTCTTATTTCTTTAATTGTGACTGCAGGGAGTGCATTACCAAAGAAAAGGTAATAAAATTGGTGTGAAATATGCTTCTGACTGTCAGGGCACCTACCCAGGTCCTTAGATGTAATATTATATCTGGTTTAATTAAATTTTGGTAAGGAGGATAAGGGGTGTGGGGGGTTGGTGGCTTTGTTTTTCTGCCTGGAAGACTTTCTGATACTCATTCTTTCCACTGTAATCATGACACATCAGTTAATGTCCTGGTAGGTGCCAATTTAAAGTTGAGCTACAAAGCAAAGATGAAAACTTTGTTAAAAGTAGCTAATTATACTGTGTCTATGCTACTTGGCCAAAAGAATTTAGCTCAGAGCTCTTTTTTTTTTTTTTTTTTTTTTTAACTGCAAGTTTTCTACCACCTCCCAACGGTGAATCTTGCTTGAGGCATTTCTGGGGTCCTGTTCTGGGATAGAGTCCTGCTGCAGTTCCTGGTTGAGACATCCTAGTCAATTCTAGGTGATGTTATGTGACATTGCTAGATGGTTTGAGACCCAGCAGAATCTGTAAAATGAGCTTGCCTGCAGTGGCACCATGTTGTTCTTCTCACGGACAGCGTGGTCCTGGGTCACAGCCCCTCATGATGCGCAGGCCAGATTTACGTCCATTGAGACATCACCTGATGCCCTTCCAAGGACAAAGGCAGGCAGCCAGACAGTGTTCTGTAAAACAAGGTGTTTGTTATTTTGAACAAAAGCACTCACGGGAGGTGGAAAAAGGCACCCAAACCCAGCAGATACTGAAACAACTGTGCCTGCCCTACTAATAGTTTCCTCAGTGTTCAGTGAAGGTCCTGGGAGAGTTGAGCTTCTGTTATTCCAGTCAAGATCGGTCTGGCTGGCATAATCTGATCCTTAAGGTCTAGATTATTTTTTCGCCCATTTTCACAAAGGTGTCCTTCTAAGAGCTGCTTTCCCAACTGACCGGACAACTGTCTCCTTCCTCTAAATGGTGTTGTCTTTTGTAACTTTTTTCCCACTTAGTACCCAATATTTTTGTTTGAGGCCATTCTGTTGATATCGTAGTTGTGTTTTTCCCCACAGTTACCTTGATAATTTTGCCACTGAGTTTAATGAAGCCAGGATTTCATCTGTGATTTCCAACAACATGCAGCTCTTGGAATCACCTATCACTCAGCGTCCTTCAGCTCTGGAAAGAGTCTCATATAGCCCTGTCAGCTGGCAGATGAGATAATAAAGGAAAAAGGAATCTAGCAACAATGAGAGGCTCAAACAGCAAAAGATGTCTCCAGGTTGCAACTGATTCTTCACGAAGTAGTAAGTTAGTTAGAAAGATAAGAGTAAGCGGAGCTGTCCAGCAGAAATAACGAAATATGTGGAAATGCGGTTTTGTCTGTAGATACGAAGGATCCTTTTCTGTATTTAATACCTCGTTTTCCACTGAGCTACCACTTGGTGGTAGGCCTAAGGCATTTGCGCTTTTCTAGCCTTAAAACTAAATTTGTTTTAATCCCTAATCTCTCGGAAGCAGTGAAATTTCCAATGTAAAACTGCTTTCATCACATAATCGCAAAGCTCTTGGATCTTTCAAAAGAAAGGGACTTCATGGAAGTAGAGAAAGGCAGATGAACTGGAAGGCGCAGAGGATTCTAGGATTCCCAGCCAAGGCTTTAGAGAAAAATTGCAGGTGCACAGTCTACCTTTGTTTTTACATTCTTTGAAGAGCTTAAGTTCCCATCTGTGTCTTTTTATTAGAGTAATTTTGTGTAGCAGGTGCACCTTTATTTGTAGGGCTTGGAACCTGCATTTATAATGTCCATTGTGTTTCCTTCAGGATAAAGAGAAAGTGGAAATCCGCAAGCTGAATGATCCTCCATCAGCAGAGACGGTACGGGACATGGTCAAATATGCCAGGAATGTGATTGAGGAATTCAGGCGAGCTAAGCACTACAAATATATCCTTTGTCTCACCCTAAATCCACTGTCTTTTCGTGTGACCTGAAAATCTTACCTGCTGGATTGCTTCAGAAGTACCTGCAGGAGAAACACTGGCCATTCGAAGTTAAACATGCCACCGTCCTCTTTGTGTCTGAAGAGTTGTCCCTGCAGACAAGGGGCGGTTTAACCTTGCAGGTGTTGTGGGATTGTGAGACCCCGTGTTTGTTCCTTCCTGTGCGGCTCAGTTTCTAAGAGCCCAGTTACGGCTGCCTCCACACAACAGTTCAGAGGCTGGTGTGAGCACGGGGTGTGTGGGGGGTGTGTTGGTCCACTGTAATCTTGCCTGGTTTTGAGAGACTGCGTGGGAGGCTGCAGCTATTGCTGATGGTCACAAGCCTGCCTGTTGCAACAGTGGTGCGATGCAGACAAAAATGCAAGATTCGTTGGGCCAGAAGCAGGCCAGGCTCTCTCATGCCTGATTCAGTACCCACCGCGTGGGGAATTTCACTCCCCCTTCTTCTGACACGTTGCTGGTGTGGCTGCTTTTTTTGTTGCTTTTTAAATCTGAAAGGTAGTTTTGTAGAGTATCTAAGTAGGAGGGGGAATAATCTCATGAGCAGAATACCTCTCTGAAGTAGCTCTGGGGTTATAGTGTGGATGCTTTGCCATTTGAGAGAAAAGAGGACTTCTCAGACCCATTCTGAACAAGTTTAAGTCACCTTCAGCATTACCAGGTAGTTGTCTCATCGCAGACCATTTATTTATTGGGTTCCTTGACTTCTTCATACCTCCTAGTGCATTACTGGAGATCTGTGAATTTAGCCTGGACAAGATGGGTGCAGTGTTTGAAGACAGTAATGTTTATATGTTACATATGATGTACCAGGCCATGGGTGTCTGCCTCTATGTGCAGGACTGGGAAGGAGCGCTGCGTTATGGGCAAAAAATTATCAGACCATACAGGTAAATATGAGGCTTTAATTTTTTATTTTAGGGCTCTAATTCAGTAATCTGAATAATTAAGACAAGTTTGGGCAGAGATCCCTTCTCTTGGTACATATTGTATAAACACGCTACCCATGACATTGCTACTCAGAAAGGAATGTTTAAATGCTGGGATGGGTTTTGTTACCGTCAAAATGTGACCTGCAGTGTATATCAGGTGACTCCGAAATCCTCGCTCAAAGTAAGTTTGTACCACCTTGGATACTGTGCTAGTTCTGTTTAGCCAGATAAGTACTATTTATTTTTAATATCCTATTATAGAATCATAGAATCATAGAATGTTTAGGGTTGGAAGGGACCACTAGTGGTCATCTAGTCCAACCCCCCTGCAGTGAGCAGGGACACTGCTGACTAGATCAGATTGCTCAGAGCCCCATCCAACCTGGCCTTGAATGTTCCCAGGGATGGGACCTCCACTACCTCTCTGGGCAACCTGTTCCAGTGTTTTACCACCCTCATTGTAAAAAATTTCTTCCTTACCTCTAGCCTGAACCTACCCTGTTCTAGTTTAAAACCATTTCCCCTTGTCCTAACACAGCTGGCCCTACTAAAAAGACGTTCCCCATCATTACTTTAGTAAAGCGGAGCTTTGAAGTATATTTGCAATCAGTATTTTGTATAAGGTAATGGAGGCAAAGCCTGCTTTAGCTGCCAACCTCCTGCCCTCTCCCCATCCTTTCTCTCTGTGCTAGCACAGCGGTCATGGTGGCAGGAGCACGGGGCCCTGTCCCTGGGCTGGGGCTTAGCAGCAGAGGGAGCTGGAGCCCAGCTCGGCTCCTGTGCTGGGAGGCTGTGGGTGCCTGATGTCCCTGATCTCCACTGCCCTGGAGCAGGAGGCGTGGGAGAATGTGCAGGCTGACGCCCCGTGTGGGGCAAGGCAGCACGCAGCCTCTGCAGGAAGAAATTAATACTCTCTCCTATAAATTTCTCGATGTTTTTGCACTAGTGATCTCATTCATTAGAGCCAGCCAGTTACATGCTGTATCTGATCCTGCCGTGAATCTCCTGAGCAGATTCTCATCTTGAGATGTGACTTTCCTGCCAGCTGGGGGGAGCGCAACTAAAGCTCTCCCTTTGGAGCAGATGCCAACGCAAAGTCACAGATCACTTGGCAGAGAGCAGCGATACAAAGAAGGAGCCAGCATTCCCCCCCTGGGGGCTCAGTACTATTTATCTTCCCTGGGACTTGCCCAGCTCCTCTGGCTCCCAGCCTGGCT
>NW_009260769.1:1106750-1113320 GCF_000687185.1 Egretta garzetta
ACGGTGTGTGCGCTGTACGCGCTGCTGAGGGCCCCTCGCTTTCCGTTAAAGACCCAACTATTGTGGAATGGGCAGAGTTACTTCTGCGGGCATAGGGTGGCTCCAGCAACTCGTTACGATGCAGTAGTCTCTTTCTGTAGCTGGCTAGATGAAAACTAGTGGCAGAAAGTCATTGCCATCTGACAGCTGTTCAGAGGCATATGGTAGTTTCAGTTCAATTCCCAGTTGTCAGGCGTCCCTGTCCCAGAAACAATTGGCGCTGGCTCTTGGCAGTCATGGCAGAGGGGATGAGCGGCGAATGGGCAGGGGCAATGAGAGGCAGCTTCTTGCCCCCTGAGAGGGGGACAGGAGCTGGAAAAATGCTATGAAACTGCCAGGTTTGATAAAGCTGGATTTCTTTCTCTCTTGCAGTAAACATTATCCTTCCTACTCGCTGAATGTTGCCTCCATGTGGCTGAAATTAGGGAGACTCTATATGGCGCTGGAGAACAGAACGGCTGGAGTTAAAGCCCTGAAGAGGGTATTTATTTCCTGGTTTCTTCATTAATAATACCAGTTCAGGCATGGGATCATTGAAATGCTACGTGCTTCTCTGTCAGTAAGCCTGGCTCGGTAGGAAATGCACCATGTGTTAATATGTTTGGTTACTGGATTTTTGGCTTGGTTTTGATTTTTCCAAAGATGCAGTGTAGGTCTGTTCTCGCATGCAAGGGGTCTTGCCTTTACACGGTGGAATTGTACTGCAGCAGCTGGAGTGAGCATTATGCTTAAACATTTGCTATACGTTCTTCACTGAGCTAGTGTAAATCAAGCAGAACTCGAGCTTCTCCTCGCTGGCTAGGTAAGGGCAGAAAAACTGCTTGGACCTTATAAAAGGCACATAGTGTTTCATTGAAGTCTGTGATTTCTATATCCAAGCTAAACTAGGCGTGCTTTTGGTGGTTATTTGTTCTGGAACCAATTGATTTTTAAATAGCTGAAGGGAATTCAATGCATATGGTAATGCTGAAATTGGCCAATACAGCATTTTGGTTTACATTTTTCTTCACCCCTTTTTATTAGTCTGTTCCTTATACTTTAGTTTTTTTATTCTTCGTCTGAACCATGTTTCTTGACTCTCTTCCCTATTGTTGTTGGACAGACGTTTATTTTAGTTTCTTAAGCACCAGTGACTACTGCAGCATATAATGAGTTGGTCTGGAATGTTGTGATTTCTTTTTTTTTTTTTCTTCCTTTTTAGATGCTGGCAAGTTTTTAGCCAGCAATAACAGAGGCATCCAGCCGTGGGGAAAGATACTACAAGAATATACGCTCTAAAATTTAACTGTTACCTAGTTTAAAATTAGCATAGGTTTTCCTTCGCTGTGGTGTTAGAGCTTTGACTAAAACTGGGCTTTGTGCCAGCAGGAACATGGGATGGGGGGGTGGGAGCTGTAGGTAGATTTGTTGGCATAGTTAGCTTCCTAACACAAACATTTTCTAATGACTCACTTCCAAAAGCTGCCTACAGGAACTGCCCGAAGTTATCCCAGCCCCTGATGTTTGGGATTTAGTGGAAAAACAAAACCATTGTTCTCTGTCAGTTTGCAAGCAGCTCCTCCAGAAGGCCCTCCTTTCTTCTTTTGGGCAGGAGGGGGAACAGAGTCATTTCTCCCTGCTGCCGAGGTGGAACCAAAGGCTCTTGTTGTACTGACTTAACAAATACAAGAGCATGATTCCATAAAAGCTTCCCGAGGAGAAAATGACTAAATACTCTGGGGGCTAGGATGCTGCAATTGCTTTATCTTAATGCCGTGCTCTTCTAATGTTCTCAGACTTAGTCTGAACTTGCTTCTTCAGTCCTATCTACTGCTGCCTGTTATAACCTCTCTTTGGGGCCATAGCTCTCCTTTTCTCAAGTGGCGATCTTGCCCCTACACCCACTCTGCAGTGCAGTGTGGATGGTGGCAGGAAAGGCTGCCTGAAACGTTCACTCGTCGGACCAGAGCAGGCTGTAGGTGAAACAGCCAGGAGTCGGGCACAGCAGCGCCTGTCCAAAACCTGACAAGATCTGGCTTTTGGCTCCGTGGTTGCCTAAGCAATTGCTTCCTCCATAAAGCATTGGTAGCCCCCTGGAGCCGGTGTAGGGTTTACAGAATCAGGGCTCAAATGCCTTAGCGGAACTTCTGCAGCAGGCCTGCTCGTCAGTCTGACAGCTGACTGACAAATTGGTAGGAACAGAGCTCCGTCTGCTACTGGTTAAGTCCTCTGCCAGAATATCACCCACCCCACTGGCAGTTTTCTGTCCTGGAGCTGGTTGCATTCAAAGTAGTTTTGTCAGGAATAGCATTTTGAAAGGTGCTTTGGGATCCTTTAAGATGAAAGCTGTATTCTCTGAACGTAAAACCTTTATTACTTAGTTTTGAATTTCATTTTATTTCCTACTGGGTTTATGACTACAAGGGGACAAAAAGTAGCTAGAGGTGTCAGACTGTTTCAAACCTCTAAAGAGAGTATTTATAGCCTGGTGTTATATATGAACCAATTGTGTGAATATATTTTTTTTTTCTTTTCATAGGCAATTGCTATCATGGAAGTAGCACACGGGAAGGATCATCCATACATTTCAGAGATCAAAAAGGAATTAGAGGACCACTGAGCCTTTGAATCTACGCAATGCTTCAAACCTTTATTTAAAAAGCCTTGTTACGGAAACCTTCAGGAGCGCTTTGAAAAGCGGTAGAGTATGAACACAGTTCTGTCCTGTAATTGGAATGACAAACACACTTAGGCCTTGCAGAATGTTCCTAGCTTTCACACATCTACAATTGCCTTTTTTTTTTTTGTTAAGGAAGTATCCATGGTTTCTTAAAGGTGATGCCTTTTGACAACTTATGTGCAAAAATGGCCATTTTTTCTTTATGGATTTTAACACGCATCTTATTTGTGTAAAGTAAATAAAGTAGTCTGGATCCCTCTTGATTCCACTTGTACACTTAAATGACCACAATGGTTTTGCGACGCCTACTTTTGCCTAAGTCGTTTCACTTAACCTGACAGATGAATTAGCCGAAGCTGGACTTTTTCCTTTGGTTTGGGATCCCATTCCTCTTTTCACAAATCATTTTTCTTCACGGTGGCTTAGCTGAGAGAAAGGGGAAAGGGGGGTGATGAATTCTGCATGTTGTGCAGGAAAGCCACCACCTTGCCCTCAACCAGGTGACCTGCAGCCCCCTCTCTGCTCCTGGTGGGTGGGGATTCATCACCATAAGGACCTTAGAGCTTGGCCTGCGTGGTACAAAGAGTGCTGGCCTCTGCCTTGGAGTGTAGAGGCTCGCACGAGACATGAACTGTGCAACTTCTGGCTTTTTAATCCCCTCTACAAGTTAAAGTGAATTTATTGCAGAGGAGAGCTCATGTTACCTTATAGCCATACCTTTGTCTCCAGTGGATTAAAGCTATTCTATAATACCTTAGCAATTACTTTTAATAGAGGAACATTTTCTGAGGAAAAAAAAAAATCCAGGACTTGGCTTTCTCTGCCCATATATAATACCAGAGGGGTGGTTTGGGTTTTTTTTTCCCCCCCTCTATGTAGTTCAATGGCAGAAGATTGCTTTTAAGGATGGGAAAGGCAGAGGAGGGCAAGAGTGTGGCTGTGTTCTTCTAGCACCAAAGCTGAAATAAGCTGCACAGTAAAACTACATGACCATTCCTTAACTGCTTTTACAGCTTATAAAGTATGATGAGAGAGAGAGAGAACACACCACCATTAACAACTTCATCGTATTTTCTTTCTTGTAAGCACTGCTCTGAAAATAAAACTTGCTAGAAAACAAGGGTTTGTCATCTCGTTTTGCTGAAAGCTTCCATTGCGCTCTAGCAAGCAACTGTTAGTGGATTGTGTAAAACTGCACCAGAGCTTATGATTCCAGACAGCCCAGGCTGCTTAACTACAGCCCAGCCTAGGAAGAGGGCACCAGCTGAATATTTTTAGCTGACTTTACCTTGTCAAGCAAATCCTCATCCAGGGAAACAGCACCTTCATTTCAGAAAGTCTGTCCAGAGCCCAGACTATACTTCAGCCTCAAAGAATGGGATGAGCCCAGCATGGGTACGGGTAGGAGCCTTGCCCCTGTGAAACTTGGATTATTACTCACAGAAGGCTCTTCAACACCCACTGCAGCCCCAGCTGTGCCCAGCAGTTTAACCTGGGAAACCAACGCAAGCGCAATAGGTGCAAATACAAAACCTTAATCCGGTACAGGAAAGAACCCAAGCATCATTTTCCTTGCAGAAAAAAAAAAAAAAGAGGTTTATTGTATACTGTGAATATGACGGACAGCTTTACCAAAAAGATCTTAGTGACTGAAGACAGTCTCGTATTTGCAAAAGCATATAAGAAACTATTTACACAAAGGCAGTGAAAGGGGTAAAAAAAATTATTGCAGTCAATTAATGCTGAATAGAACTTTATAAAAAGAGAAAGAGAAGAAACAGTGCAAAAATACTGTCAAAAGTAATCAGTTCTATACACAAGATAAAACTGACAAGCATAAGCTTATGTACTGATATGAATTAATACATTAGAGTATAAACTAGCATGCATAGATTTATTTGTTTAAAGGCTTTCAATAGCATAGAATAGTTCTGCCATTCAGCCCTAACAGGAGGGAGTGGGGGGGGCAGGGAGGGCATGTAACTGACATCTCGTTTCTCTACAAAAGGTGTACGTACAATGAGGTGGTGAGAGTCAGATCGCTGTTTTGTGCTGAACTGTCATGTACAGACTTACAGAACAAATAAAACAGGAAGCATCAAAATACTGAAGTAGGACAGTAAAATCCAGTGACATAAAACTTACTTACTTAAACATGTTATTTCATTTAACACGCCCCACACAGTTATATACGGGAATATTACAGTCATCTGCATGTGTAAACTTTTTTCCTTTGTAAAATAGCCAAAGAAGGGGACTTTACTAATGAGGAAAACATTTTCCATATGGAACAAGCTCAACAGGACACACATCCTATTAAAAACTAAAGATCTGTTCTCTTTTAAAGGCTGAGTAGCAGCAAGAAAATACTTTTATTTAACATACACCAAAAGGAAGTTCTTACAGACGTAATGTACAGTTACGTTGTGGAACTCACCAGCACAGGACAGTGTGGAGGCCAGAGGAATAAATGGGTTTTAAAGAAAAGGTCACGCGATTCATGGATCCCTCAGCAGTTACTGCACACAGCCAGCAGGGTGGCACCTCAAGGAGCCCCTAAAGGGCTGGGTGCCAGGTGGGCTGGCAGGGCTGAGCACCCTCTCTTCCAGGCGCATTCGTATTTCTTCCTTAAGGGTCAGCCACCGGCCTCGGTGCAAGACAGCACGTGACCTCCAGCCTGCCATGAAAGTCTTTTGTGGGAAGCCTTCCTCTTCTATTCCTGCCTGCCTCATCAGGGAACCCTTGCCCCTGAAACACAGGGAGCCAAGCATCCAGAACACTGAGTCCTTACCCAGGTGATTTGGAAGAGTAAAGCTATTGAGCACTACGTTCATTTCAGGGACGAGCTGAAGTACAGGTCTCTCCCTTGCTGTTACATAGGGCTGGGATTCCTCAGGGAAAGCTGCTATTCTAGCGCTGACTGACTTCCAGTTCACCCTCCAAAGGCGAAGTCCTGCTCTTGTGGGAAACTCTCAGTAGGGTGCACACAAAGCACAGGCATCAAAACTTTTAACACACTGAAAAAAACACCAACCTAAAACCAGCTGAGAGCAACCAAGGGAAGTGTAGTGTAAGATATTCTAAAAACACTGACAATGTTTATTTACTTTTAAATATTTATATAAAACACTGCTATTTTTGACCTGTGCACCAAGTGTTTTGTTTCACAGAATAACAAATAGTTTATGGCTAAGACCTCCATCTTTTGTTGCTTGCCCAACAGCCCAAGCAGCCAGCTGTTCCCTTCCTCCCGTCACGATCCCTGCAAGCCAAGGCAACGTGCTCCTCTCTAAAGACTCAGATGGCATCTGAGTTCCCATAGCACCAGATTCTGCAAGAAAACCTCTCTAGAAGACAGAACGAGATGGGGACAGTTGCCTTTGGGGTTTCAGACTGGCAGCCTTTCTCTTGTTGGCATCAAATCCCACCTGCAAACTCCGTATACATCAGCAGATTTATATCCATTTTTATAAAGGGGTGGACAAATGATGTTTTCATGCAGTGCTTCCCTTTCAAGGTCAGTTCTGGTTATTTCCTCCTTCATCCTTTATTTCATGCCGTGGGTGCCACCCTAGCTCTCTGGATGTAAAGCATGCTCTTCCATAAAGACAAGCAGCAAAATTTCACTCTGACCTCTCTCAGTGATGCACAAGAGCTACAGCAGGTATCAGCCGTACCGATGCTTCCACTTCCCAAGCAGATGGTTCACAAACTGTTAGCGAGACTGACAACAGCTAATTCAGTTGTCATCTCCTCCCAGGAGACCAGTGGGAGCTCAGCTGTTGAGAATGCAGCACAGTCAGCGGCTGCTGAATTTTCCCCAGAGATTTGTGTGCTACATCCAAGCACGAGATTGCCTGTCAGCTTTTTTT
>NW_009260769.1:1113442-1135554 GCF_000687185.1 Egretta garzetta
TTTTTGAGTGTCACTTGTGGGCTATGCAGACATAGCAGGTATTGGATCAAAAAATAATGTATTAGAGCTTAAAATGACCATCTCTATTGAAGCACTGAGACTTACTCATTCTTTTCCAACCTATGTTTTGCCATTTGCATGTCTGCCTGTTTACAAGAAAGTAATTACATAAATAAAAAGGCTCTTGAAATCATGGAAATATTTAATATTCATAGCTGAGGCAACTGATTTAAATAAGTGGAACAGAAATGTCCTTCAATATACTTTATAAAAAGGACTGCATTAGCAATAGGTTGAGTAAGTTCTCACAGATGTGCCTCCTGCCAGCTGAAACTAGTTTAGGGAGAAGGTATTTCCAATAAGGCTGAGCATTTGGGGTGCCTATATACCTGTACGGGAGAAAGTTTGTGGGATCAAGCTTCACCTTTCCTCAGGTAATCAAGGACAAGAGGTGCCAAAGCAGGGCTGTGGAGGAGCTGGAACGAGCAGGACCCAAGCAGCTGATGTCCACCATCCTCTAGTGGAGGATGGAAGGAAACTGGATATCTGCAGCACCCAGCAGTGTCAGAACTCGGCTGTCATCTCTCCCATCCCTGACCAGACAATGTTAGGCTTGAAATGCTCAGACCGTAACTTTAGCCAAAAATTTGATGCCAGCAACCTCAATACTATCATTGTTAAGAATTTGGTTTTTTTTTTTTTTTAAGAAAGGGTGTTACATTGCAGAATTAAGTACAGTTTAAGAGTGCACAAAAAGGAAAACATGCACAGTGGATTCCCAAGTCAGACTTACTTATCCACTCCGAATTCTCTCTCAGAAAGAGTCAGGGATTGGAAGCTAAATGTGCCAGCCTGCAGCGTGGGTGCCCTGGGAGAAGACTGCTTGTGCCAAGCTTTTCAAGGTGCAGCTCCATTCATTGACAATGCATCTTTGCAAGATTCTCAATCCAGACTTTACTCCAAAGGGATGAAACCGGGCTCTTAGAACCTACCCACTGTCATGCTTTGATGTTAAAAAAACCTCCCAACATGCAACACAACACGCAGCAACCCCAAAGCGCCCTCCTTTTCTACTTAAGGGGTCCGATGTTAAGGCCTGCGGGACACAAACTATGGAATTGGATGCAAAATGCATTTTCCTGTCGCTCCCTAAAGGTTAGGAAATACTGCCCAAGTAATTCAGGCCTGATGAAACGATAACAGGTTCAAAGTCAGAAGGTTCAGTTTTTCCCCCTACAAAACTGTATCCCATTTCAGTCATAAAACATTGGCACACTGAGGTTTGGTTGCAAGCTGGGCTGAAGAGGAACCTCTGAAGACATGCACCAGCCCAATTCACTTATGATATTAGCAGATCCAGTCAAAATAAAATCTCACAGGAAAGAATACATTGAAGTCAGATGAAAGGAAAAGTTTAAAATTACTGTTCTTTGACAATGGAAGGGAAAAAGTGAGTCACGTCAGCCTCTATCTACCACACCAGCCACATTGGGAGTTAATGGGAAATGACTGTTTACTCCGTGGCCACTTATTTGGCTCATTAATAGGCACTAACTTAATTTGGAAAGGATTTTTGGTGCCATTTTGTAATTAATACTTTTCTAAGACACCTGTGATGCATCTTTGCATAAAAACCATTTGCTTAATTTTCTTGTTTTCAAACACAGCTCTCTGCATTCTCTTACGCAATAACTTCCCTGTGCTCACTGTAAAAACAGAAGTATACATTTCAGCCAAGAAGAGCTGAATAATAAGACAATAGGAACAGATTCTTTTCCCTCCTGATTTTCTTCTTCTCCCATCCAAGTGGAGCAATGGGACTTGACAGCTCTGAGTTCAAACTTAATTCATCATTAGGAAATTATTCAAAAAGCTATAACGAGATAACTAATTTAATACACTTTGCTTTAAGGTTTATTCCTTGGCTTGTTTCCCAGATATAAAGCATCTCTGGGCAATTATCATGCAGATGCTGCTGAAAAGACTTTAAATGGTTGCTGCTAATTTAACAAGAGATATGTTGGCATTGGCAGAAGAAATTGGAGGAAAACTGAAGTTGACTGAAAACTCAACTGATCCCTAAAAGGAACACGTCAAGGTATTACAGCTAAATAACTCCTTGGCATCTATTGGTAGCTAGAAGTCTCCACCAGAATCCTTGTCATCTCATTAGGCCTCTATTGCACAGAACCAAATCAACGCAGCGCAGTTTTAAATACATTTAAGAAACACGCTGGTACAGAGCCTAAGCTCCCACTGATTTTAGGGAAAGGTAAGTGCGTTGGTCCCTTTAGCGCTGAAGCTGAGAGTGCTCGTAGGCTTAGGCCTTTGTACCTTGACCAGGGCTTGGGAGGTGGGGATGCAACAGAAAAGCAACGATGGGACTAGAAGATTAAATTTAATCTGGGAAAGGGATACCAAGAAAGGTAATTTCACAGCGACTGCATTGCATCACGTGCCCCAAGAGGCTGCAAAATCTCCACCCTTTGAGATTTCTGAAGCTGGACACAACCCTGGGCAAGCCCACCCAGCTGTAAGGTTAGCCCTGGGGTGAGCAGGGCAGGGGCCAGAGCCCTCCAAGGCTCCTCTCCCACCCAACCCATTCATTCTCTAGCGATCTGACAGGGCTGCCCGGTCAAAGCAGGGCTGGGCTGCCCGCAGGAGGGTGGCAGCCTGCGGAGATGGGGAAAAAGGAGTCAGCGTAAGGAGGGGAGCAACTGCACTGCAGGAACTTTCCTTTCCCTCTCTTACACCAGAAGTAACAGCATGGGAGCCCCACCACAACTTAATAAAGTTTGGGGGTTTTTTTCTTTATATAAAAGTGCAGTTCCTATCACTTCTAAGTAACTGTAAGTAAATGCTACCACGCACACACTGCAATGTAATTCATCACGTGATTTACTCCAGTGAAATAAACAGTTTGGAGAAAGGAATGTGCACCAAGTTGTGCAAAACAGCAAGGCAGCGCCGAGGGTCAGAGGATGAGGAAGATGGAGGAGGACAGGTCTAACTGCTGAGATGCTTACAGGACACGTAGATTTTTTTTTCCCTTAGCTCTGTCACAGATCTGTGTTGGCCTCGGACAAGCCAGTTAAGAATCTGTGCCCTAGTTACGCAGTGGAAGAGGTTTGTTTCCCTTTGCTCTTCCAATTGTAAACTTCAGGCAAGGACTGTTTCTCCTTTATGTATTTAGACAACATCCTCCTCATCCTAACTGGAATCCCTGAACGCTACCAGGATAAAATAGTAATAATAAGTAGGAGGGAGAATCCAAAGCGTGCAGACAGAGAAGAGTGACGATTTGTGCAATTTAATAGAAAAAACACCCAAAGGGAGGTTTGGCAATACCGAAGACTGCTCCGTATCTTCATAAACCGCAAGACAGCGATGGGGGAAGAATCAAGGCAGACTCTGAGCTAAAGCTGTCAAGGGTCACTTGACATTTGGAGAACTCAGATATGGAAGAACCGATCATTTTGACAAAGTTGAAATAACTAGAAAGTAAAATTATTACGGTGGTGAAGACAATATTTCACACGGGAAACTAAGGCAACTGGCGATGCTTAACTTAAAAGAGATTCCTTTTCTATAGAAGGTGAGCCTCAAGGCAATAAACTTGCAGTGCAATTAATGAGAATGTGCTTGATTTGAGTTTCAAGGATTGCAAACAGTAGCAAAGGCCTCATTTAAAAGATCCAGTATTGCTTTTTTCAAGGATGTCCTGGTTTCAGCTGGGATAGAGTTAATTTTCTTCCTAGAAGCTGGCATAGTGCTGTGGTTTGGATTTAGGATGAGAAGAACATTGGTATCACACTGATGTTTTAGTTGTTGCTGAGCAGTGCTTACCCCAGTCAAGGTCTGTTCAGCTTCCCCTGCTCTGCCAGGTGCGCAAGAGGCTGGGAGGGGGCCTGGCCAGGACAGCTGACCCCAACTGGCCAAAGGGCTGTTCCAGACTATATGACATCATGCTCAGCTTATAAATCGGGGGCAGTTGGCCACGGGCAGCGATTGCTGCTTGGGGACGGGCTGGGCATCGGTCAGTGGGTGGTGAGCGGTTGCATTGTGCATCACTTGCTTTGTATATTCTTTTATCATTACTATTTTCTTTTCCTCTGCTGTCCCACTAAACTGTCTTTATCTCAACCCACGGGTTTACTTTTTCCCACCCCCCAATTCTCTCCCCTATCCCACCAGGTGGGGGGGAGTGAACAAGCGGCTGTGTGGTGCTCAGTTGTTGGCTGGAGTTAAACCACGACAAAGGACTAATCCACTAATTCTGGTGGAATTTGAACAGTTTAGCACCGAAACCTCTCTGCCATCACAACGGCCTGTGTTTGAGCCCTCTGCAATGTGCTCTGTGGTACATGCAGAGGCTCAGGTCTTCCTGCCCCAGGACTGCGTCCCCTCAGCTTCCACTCATATGGAGCTGTAGCTGACATCTAGCAGGTCTTGTTTTTACCATGGAAGCCACATATCTGGGTCCAAAATGTCCTCATGTGAGAAAAAGCCCACTGCCAAGTAACTGTTCATTTCAGAAGCTGTGTAGCAAAATAAAAGCCAGTAAACTACCTTTACAAAGGATTGCCTTCCTTACGGACATGTTACAATGCAGACCAGTCATGTCAAATGTGGTTCAATCTGAAGGTCACTCTAAGTTTTACAAGTTATTAAAGTAATTCACAAGTTATTCCAAGAAAAATAAATTATATCTTGTATAAAATAATCCATGGGAGACTCTAGTAAAGAACGATCATTCCTTACTTTCAAGACAACTTTAAAAAGTGCAATATAAGCACACAGTGTTGTCAAGGCAGTTCCCCTTGTTCATCAGGAACGTTCAGTCAGATCTACAAAGCTGGGTCTGGGATGTTTGAAAAGATATTAAATAAGTCTGGAGTTTTGCAGGAACTGGATGAGCACTTGATAGACAAACTTGTACTGGGCTATGGTCTGGATCATAAACATTCTCTGCTCCCGCAGGTGTCTCAGCATCACAGGAACATCCACTTTCTGTAAAGCAAAGAGAAAAAAAGAGCATAAGGATGTAGGTTCATTAAATCAAACAATCATTGCCTCAGATATCAGTTCTGTGACACAGCAAACTGGGCTGCAGTACTATAATGTAATGAGTTCTAACCAACTGTAGTGAAATACTACAGTTCTTTCCACCTTATGGGAATTCCTGGACTGATGTAAATAGGCAAGATGACCAAAGACTTTGTCTTCCAGTTGTGTACAACCAATTACCTCTCAGCAGATCATCAACCGAACACATCATAAAGGGCTGCTTCTCTTTGGAGTTTTTTCAGCCTCAACGTACCTATTTTAAACTCGGTAAAATAACCCCAGCGTATTGCATTATTTCAGGTGTATTGCATTATTTCAGGTTAAAGGCTAGTACAAAACTTAAATAGCCAAGATTATAAAAAAAAGCTCAGTTCAGACTCCACCGAGCGCACCAACAGGCGCCGTGGCCAGTTGCATACCGCGCTCTCATCCATGGTCAAACTCATTCATTCATCGAGGGAGGATCTGAGAGATTTTTCAAATGGCAAGCAGGCATCAGGATCATTACAAAGGTTCCTTACACAAAATGCAAGTGCAGGCAAATATACCGCCCCTTCTGCTGAAAGAGAAGGGAACTCACTGTCACCAAAAGATCCAGAAACTCTGCCAGCTGACCTCCCGCAGCCAAGTCTATGCTAGTTAATAATGCCCCAGAAGAAATACATCTGTGAAGTGAAATGAAGACCCAGTATCCACAATACGTATTTTGCAGACTTCAGGCCAGTGTTGGTCTGTTGCCATCTACTGAACGCCCACTAGCAGCTGGGACACTTTAGGTGTTCTCCAGGAGGGCATCTTCCAGCTTTGTTTCACCCAAAAGAAATTCACTCGCATGCATTGAAAATGCTCTGCAACAGGAACTAAAGCAAAGTGGGGACGGATCAGGACATCACTGTGAAAGAAAATCTCTACCCCCATCGAGCACACTGGGGCACAGGCACCTATCATGGTTCAAATCAAAAACCAAATGAGTTGTGTGAAACAGGGGCCCGCGAGGTAAAGCATTCGAAATCACCGCAAATTTCATTAGGTGTTACCATTGTATCTCCAGCATTTAGGGAGCAACCAACCTATGATGTTACTGTGTTTTATCTGTTACAACAGGTACACTGGGAGCTCTTCAGAAGTTATTGAGCCATGAAGCTCAGCCTGTCAGGCTTGTAGTCAAAGAGTGTGTAATATGACCCAGGATGAAGGATACAAATTTTCTATGGCAGCAGTAAATACAAGATACACGCTCCTTTTGAGGAAGCTCTTAAGGAGTTCAAGATAAAAAACTGAACAACAGTTACTCCATGAGGCAATGCTAACTGCATTTTGTAATGCCAGATTGCTACTCCAGAAACAAAAAGGAGCTTAGCAAGTCTTTTGGCTGAGATGAGAAATGTTACAAGCACAGTGCCTGGACAAATGGACAGAGAAACAACTTAAGATTGCTACTAACCCTTGGAGGAGCAACTGAGCACGGAGTCTGCTTCCACGCACGCTGGAAGTTTTCTGGAAAGTTTATAATAAAATCATGCTACGTATCGATTTCTGTCCATACATATATAAAACTCAGAATCTCCGTTCCGTGTAAACAAGCCCCAACTCATAGGCTATTGCTTTCTGAAAACAAGGCTAAATATTCTGCCACATACCCCAACAAGCTGTTATAAAAGGACATCTCCAGAGAGTCAAGAAGCGTAAAGATCTGTGATGAGTAATGCCATATTATTTTCAAACGGGCGCAAAGGAAAACGTATGCTCTTTCCAGTTAACTTGGCTAACTCTGAGAAAGCCTCCCCGTGGACTCGGATGCTTACGAAAGCCACGCGGTCCTTGCTGAGCTGAGTCATGCGGAACCTGATCTCACCTGAACAAATGCAACAAAAATGCAGGCCAGCTTCGACCTGCACAGCCACGTTCCCCTCTCAGCAGTTTGGTGCTCGACGGCTCGTTGGTTTTTACTGGATGGACAGTGATCCATGCACCTCCTCAAAATGGGTTAGGCTTTGACTTCTCTCAGAAATGAAAGAAAAACCCATCCTGCCTATTCAGCCTCGCTATTTGTAGTCAATGTAGCATTCTACTCCAGGTAAGCAGAATCTTCAAACTCACCTTCATCACAACGTACACATCAAAAAAAACCCTAAACCAAAAAAGGAGTCACGTAATGTTTTGCTAAGGTGGCATTTGCAAAAAGAAGAACAAAAATGCTAAATTCTGACTCTCAAACTAAAAGAGGTCTCCCCTAAGGAAATGCACTGTAGTTGCAATCATGAGTTAATGTCCCAGTGCCAAGCCCAAACTAGAAGTCGGTAGAGCTGGATCTCAATTACTTTCTTGTTCTACATGTCTACAGCAATAAGGACATAATGGTGTGACATATTACTTACTGTATAGCAAGTTACTGAAACTATATCCCTGCAATGAGATACACAGCTTTAGACTCAGGCAGCAATTGCTCAGAAGCCACAATGACTGAAGCTCTGTAGAATTTGATTAAACATGGCTTTTTACCTAAACCTCAAAATCAAGAGTTCTGGTTTTCGTTCCAGCACTGCTGCAGACTTTCTGAGATGATCTGTATCAAGCTTTTCAGCCTCCTTCCCCTTTTTTCCTTCACTGCTAAAACGTTAACACTAACACAGCTACTTACTAGGACACTCTGGAGGAAATCAACCAATGCGTAACACTAAAGCACTTTAAGTATTAAGTCATTTTATTTCAGAAAAAACCCTATTAATCCTACTTTAAAATAAACCAGTAAAACTGCCGCATGAAAAGGAACCCTCTCTGTGCAAAACGCAGTATCTGTCACAAGCAGAAAACATCCTGCTTAACTAACAGCAAAAGGTTAAGATTTTTAATCTTTTTTTTAATTAGGTTTTAACAAACTAAAAATATTAACTTAGCACAATCTAGAGCAACAAAGCCCTTAAGGAGAAAATCTCTTTAATATTAAAATTCGTGACGATTTCCACCATTAATCAAGACAAAAGAATGCTTTAATTAAGGGACATCAGAGAAATCCCTTATTATTGAGCACTACCATCAGCTCTTAGTGAAGATGATGAGAATTCTTCTGAATGTCAAGGCTCACCCCCATGCTCAGATGTTGAGGCACCGCCTTTATCTTCACTCGCTACTCAGCTACTCTTTGCCAAATAGGCGACTTCTGTGAACCGCAGACAAACCGAGGTGGCCAAAACGCGTTGCACAACTGCTGGTGCTTGTTCCTGGCACACCATTAGCATACAGAGGTTACTGTAAAGCAGGCACAGCTACTCTGATGCTCACAAGCGATTCAGGTACAGCTGTTGTAACTACCCAGTTTTCCTCTGGCATGCAGAAATTTCATGGCTGCTGAGTAAACAGAAGCGGTCACTTCCAGATGCCAGTGTGTTAGGAAAGAAGTCAAGCAGGCTCAAGAGTCAGAGCAGTTATCAAACAGCAGCCAGCGCAGGAAGGCGGCAGGATTCCCAAAGCACACATCTGCAGGGTCCTTTCTGTCCGGGCCAGCTCCTTCTTCCCCTTCCTCCCCACTTATCCCACCCCTCAAATAAAAAGAAAAGAAAAAGCATAAATTGTGACACAGATCTAGAGGACAGCTTCGCCTCTAGTGAAGCCCAACCAGAGCGGAAGGAGGTTCATCTCAGCTGAACTGAGCCCAGGATCTCTAGGTGATTTTGTAACTACAGAATGAGCAGCTGCTGGAGGGGGATAACAGAGCAGAGAACAAGAAAATGACTTCTCACATCACCTTTTTTAAAAATAGCGATGAAGAGGAAAGTGCACTAGTGCCTGCCTTAGGACTTGGGTTTTTGAACGAGCCAGAAAGTTGCAATTTGCATGGTGCCTTGTGCAGAAAGGCTCTGACCTGTGACTCTTCTGTGGTAACACAGAAAGTAGGTGAGCATTTCAGGTGCGTACATCCAGTCCTGCATTTCAAGCAACTCATCCAGTGGATGATTAATGGGAGGGGCAGATGACATATGTCTGTTCGTCACTTTCGCTGCATTCTTATCTCTACAAGAGGTTTTGGTCTTTGAGCAGGTTTTTTGGCAACCAAAATCCCCAGTTTTGATAGCTGTCGTGCTGAAACTGCTTGGCACATTGTCATTCAAGACGTGATGTACTTCTTGGACAGTTCCCCAGTGACACAGATGAAAAGCAAGTTGCCACCCATGGTTACTCTGCTGGTGCTCTTATTCTTAACTTCAGACTGTATTACTAGTCTTGTACTACTGGCTGCAGTTCTTAAAGCCCTATTCCCCAATATATGCACACACCATTTTCTTAAGACACAGTGAAGTTTCGTTCCAGATGAGATTAGGGACAACACAAGAGAGAGGAGGGAGTCCAAAGAGTGAATTTAGAGAGCAGAAAACTTTAGTTAAAAGAGCATGGAAGCTGACATTATTCTCTAACCTCTCTCAGGTTGTCTCTAGACTGTTGATTAAATATAGCTAAATATAGCTATGAATTAGACTAAATTCTTAAAAGAGAGAAAAAAGCCCTAATTTTGAATGTGTTAAAATAATACTAATAAAAAAAATGCGTATCATCAACTCAACAGAAAACTACAACAAGCAAACCGCCATGGGAAATCTCTACCTGTTGCATTTAAGGCCCTTGTCTCACAAGGGTAACAGAAAGAAAGCACTTCCATGCCTTTTAATTTTAAACTCAGAAATGTAGCTGGTTAGTCAAGAAATGAGCTCAGGGTTTCTCTTGAGAAAGAAGGTGACTTACTTCATTATGCTCCAAGCACCCAATCATTAGTTCTGTTAGGATAACCACGCCGGTCCTTCCTACCCCTGCGCTGCAGTGAACCACGATAGGAGGGTTGCAGTTGTTGCTGCTGTCCAACACGCTGTTGGTGTGGCGACGCACCGACTGTATCTCCTCCAAGTAAGCTGCAAGATAAAATGCAGACAAGGTTGCAAACATCTATATGGCTAAGTGTAAAAACTGAGGAAAAAAAGAAATATGGAAAAGCCATTCTTTGACAAAGTGGCAGTAATTTGTATTTTTTACAACATAGTAGTTATTTTGGCCAGGGTGCACTGAAAGCAGCACTGAATCCACCAAGTACCAGCTGGGTGTCAATTATTACTTGGGAGTCTACTCCTTTAAATTAAATTGTTCTTTTAAAACATTAAATTCTGTTTTCCCCTCTGCAAATCTCCAGGTCCCCTGAGCAGATGATCCTAGACGTTACTTAGAGCAATTCCTGCTATTAACAGGCTGGGATCAAAACAACAGCTAAGTCCCGTTGAAACTCCTGCCTGTCAAAGCCCGTATCAGATGGGAAGAGAGCATCCATCTGCCCTGTTTCCCTCTCCCTCCCTTCTGGAGCGAGACAGAACCTCACCCACCTCTCTGCTCAGGGTTTGTTTCTAAACAGCTACGAGCACTTCTGGGAGCTCACTGTCTTTGTTTTCCCTAAAGCCATTTCTAGAAGATGCATGAATCAAGAACAGTTGTCTTGCGCAGCTGTCCTAGTGTTGTTCAATGCATGCTACTGTCAAACCACACAGAGAACCTTACATACTGGAAGCTCACGTGGTTAGATAAACACACCATAAAATACAGCTCCAAGACTGACCTCTAAACGTCATTCCAGCATAGTCTGGGTGTGTAACAAAGATGATGGACCTCACCCAGAAAGATAGATCCAGATGCATAACTCTTAGACACTTAGCTTCCCACGGTCAGAGTGGGAAGTGAGATCTGAGCTGAGCTCTCCTGCCCTGACCCTTGGTGTCACGGCACCGCAGGCTGAGCAGTCCCTTTGACACAGGCAGGCTGGGGCTGGAGGCCAACCAACATCAGAAAAGCTGCATTTTAATGCACACAGTGAAATGGGGCTGTACGTGGTGGCAAACAATGGGACAGAGGAAATGGGGACAATCCGGTTCCAGTGACTGCCATGCGCAACCACAGCTACATGGGTTGGAAGGAGAAACAAAGCACAAAAACTAGGAACTGGGCAATAGCTTTGCCTTAAAGACAGATCCCCTAGCACTCCTTTTCCAGGGCTGAAATGTCATTTTTATTTTCTGCCCTGATGACAGAACTGGGAAAAGAACTTATTTACCACACAAAGGAGAGTGGATCACTAAATGACTGCAGCTGTGTCAAGACTGAAGTGGAACTAATGGGCCTTGCTGAGAGAGGACTTAGTTGCAATACAGCTACCCTGCTGCAGCCGCAAAGCTTTCAGGAATTAAGAGGGTAGGCATCTCCAACGCATCAGCACATCATGTACAGACTCCTTCAGTGGTAACTTAAAGATCTCTGCATCACGCTCTACTGTAGTGCCAGAGATATGGCTTTATTTAAATAATGGTTTAATTCCTATTACTTAATAGGATAGCGTTTATTATTTGGTAAGAAGTAGGAAATGCTATTAATTCAATACGGATGAATGTAACGGTTGTATTTTCAGAAATGCATGAACCAGGAGACCATATTTAATTGGGAAGGCCAGGCCCTTAGCATTGCCTGGGTACATGCAGTTAAAAGAGTGGCAGTGAGTTCAGACTTACTGCATACGTGATGGAGCCCTCTTTTGCAACAAGTCCAATGCCTCTAGACTACTAAATGCTGGTTGTCAGCAATAAGGGCCTCCTATGAAACTGGAGGAGTTGTGCCATTTTTCACTAACATCTGAACTGTTGTCACCCAGACCTCTCTAATCACATTTGTGTGCAGGCCAGTATCTCCTATACTCATTAGGTAGCTGGGAAGCGGCAGTAACTTACACTGACAGATCAGCCAGCAGAGGTAGCCTATTATTTAAAACTTCCCAAGTCTTTAGCTCTGCTGCTGCCTCTGATTTTTCCTCCTGTTACGTCAGATCTTTCAGGACCAAAATCCTCAATCACCCTAGTTCCTACCTCTTGAATCCCACTTTTTTCTCCAAATCAGAAAAGTACAACCTAGTTGAGGCCTTTGTATGCCACAGCAATAACCACTAATATCAACCCCAGCTCTAACTAGGTGCAGTGAACTGAATCCAGTGTGAGCAACCTTTTCCCTGATGTATTTTATCATGCAAGTTAAAGAAATCTTACACAAAAAGCCTTGGACTTCTTCTGGACACCCATGGTCTGGCCAGTCAGTATACTGCAAATGCCACACTGTCCTCTCTTGTCCAGAGAGAAGATGCTTGACCTTCAGACCAGTAGTTGCGTAGCAGCCGGAGTCTGTGCGGAACTTTGTTGTCACCTTGAACTTCCCGTAAGTGGCTGAGCTGTGCTTAGAGCCCAGTTTAGGCCAATAACGATGACTCTTACTTCTTCCTCCCTCCTTAATAACCAAAAAACCAAACAAATAGCCATTAGCTACTGCAATTATAATTCTCTACAAACAGAGGGCATAAAAGTCTGCAAATAAGCCAAGTGTTCTTATTTCAAATTACTGGAAGAGTAAGGAGCATCCTACAAAGTAAAGAAAATATCTGTTAAAACTCTAGGCCATGTAATATTTCTAAGCGTAAAAATGCTTGAAGAACTAACTCTTGTCTTGTGGCAAAAGCCAGCTACTGCCTACAACACCTCAGTGAATATTCTCCTCCTGGGGAAGCCCCTCCTTTAAACGGAAGAAGATTCTCCTCAGCAGCTTCTAAGTATCTGTTGTTGATCAGCCTTGGGAACTGGACAGTGACTTGATGTGCTATGGCACTCCCTGAGTTTGCTAAAAGCAACCAGGCATAAAGCAGAATGCAGTGTTAGTTAGCAACATGTGCCAGTTTTTATAAAATAGCACACAGTTCTTGGATTACAATAGAAATAACTGTTTTGCTTGGCATAAGGATAAAAAGTTGTGGGTTTTTTTGTTTTGTTTTTTTTTTTAAATGGACACTTCTGCGGAAACAACAGCTTTGGTCTCTTTTCAGCTGATAAGAGTGACGGTATGCAGAACTGGCCTTGGAAGGGGTGGAAGCCTGTGTCGTTTTAAGCAGGAGCAGTTCAGCACTCTCACATTCCAATGGAAACATCTTTGTTTGGTTTGGCCAAACTGAAGTGAAGCAGGGGGAAGGGGGGTTCTGCTTGTCTCACTGTAGTACTTGCCAAACTGAGTATCAGAAAGATACAAAGTACAGTATTATAGCAGTACAAGTGTATGTTCAGGGTAAGAGGAAAAAGGGTTGTTGATAGAAAAAACAGGTTACTGGAGTGGGAAGCAATGATAACAGGAGATCTGCTCACATCAGAAAGAACTGTGTTCTGTGATTTTACATACCTCTTCAGCTGTGACCATGGCTATAACATTCACCCCCTGTTCCCACACCATCTGCCAGAAGTCATGGCATGTGTGTGGCAGAGGCCCTTGGGTAGCAATGTAGTGCCACTCCTCTCCACCTACAGTAACCTGGGAGCAAGAAAAAAAAAAACAAAAAACAAAAACCAGTCAATGCCCAAATTCTCAGCAGCGCCTGTGCCAGAACTGCCCTTTAAACAAAAGAGACCATAATGAAACCTTTACTTCTTTGTTTTTCCACTTTTGTTCAAAATTTTGAACAAGAATCATCCTTTTGATAAGAGCAAACCTGACAAAACAGAATCTTTGGTGCTTCCAAGTCCTTTCTTGATGCCCACAAACATAAAGCTTCAAGCAAAATGTCATCTATTTTTCTTGCCATTGCATCTGGATCGTACAGATGAAAAAAATATTTTTTTTTTTTTTTGAGGCCCTGTTTCTGATATGGCTTAAGCACAAATAAGCAGCCGACTGACTTCCCTAGGCTCAGTGACAGACCCATGATGAAAGAACAACTGAGCACCAGAGGATGCATCCATGTGGATTAGAAAGGCATCTTATTGCTGTAAATTAACACACAGTGGTGTAGAAAGCCTGAATGCAAATGACATTTTGTACGAGGAAAGCTAAAAGCCTCTGCTCTTTAGGACATCCCTCAATTATTTTCCACTCAGGCAAAAAAATAATTTCTTAAACAGACTCTTACTACACTGATCACTGTTGAAGATGTAGCCAAGCTGTCCCCAGAGGATGCAGTTATACCCCCCCACTGTAAATAACGCAGAGCTCAGATAGGCCGGTTGCCAGCTAGGGATGAGATCAACAGGCTTCATTTCAAGTCACTCTTCCTCACTCATCTTGGGTTTTTCACTTCAGACGCTGCAAACTACTATAAAGCAAATCCAGCACATTAAGCGTCTTTCAAATGCCAGGTGAAAATTAAAACTATCTAAAGCTGTAGTCATGTAAGTCTATTTCCCGATACATAACTGGTTTACCAACCACATCTTACAGAAATATGTGTGTATTTGCATGAAAACACCTAATGAAACTATTTTTAATGCACTAACACACAGACTTACACACTATAAATTAGGAAGTGCCCCAAACACATCCAGCAGTACCTTGGAGTTAACCAGTATAAAACACTACATCATTTACCTGACTGAGGAAATCTTTATACTTGGGCAGCTAAAAAAAAAAAAAAAATCACTTGTGTGTAAAAAAATATTATTTTATGACAGATTATTTGCTAAATATGAGAAAAGGTTTATACAAAATAAAATTTTTTCGACATTTTAGGTAGAAAGCCAAACCACTTCTAGAGCTATTAGATATCATTTAAAAATATGCTTACCAGCAAAAAGCAAACCCAGATGAACTAATTATTTTGGAAAGTTAAAGTATTTTTCCTTCTCAGGCTAAGATCTCTTAATTCCACATGTGAGCCCAGAGCCACTTCTCACAACAAAGTTATAAATCCAAGAGGAGATTTACAGCAGAAATGCTGACACATCCATAAATATCAAGGTGCTGGCAGACAATGCTACAAGGAGCAATCAATAACTCTGACAGGTTTAAGCACATACTATGTTTGAGGTACAGGTCTTTGAATACATTTTCAGAAACAGACTCAATTTATTTGTTATTCAAACAGCTGCTCATTAAGCTGAGTCACTTGGGTTTTTACGCCTGTAACTAGCATAGCGTTTGTATGAAAAATTTTTCACTACACTGAAAATGGTTTTCAACTCTGTACACAAGCTCATTTTCTTATTTCATGCTATGCAGCCTTCTCTTCTGTGAATGACGGTTGAGATCTGCAAGGCCAATGCAAGTAAACTCCTCAAGTTCTTGTACTAGCTGGGAATTAATATAAACCGCACAGCACTAACTGGTGGCTTGCACCTTGGACTTGTGCTTGCATCCTCCTCTGCAGTGACGAGTGCTGGTATAGTATTACTGAGCTTTTTAAGTTAACGCCGACCTGACCCGAACAGTCAGATACAGTGGTCTTAAGAACCTTTTTGCTTAATCCATATATTTAATTATAGTTTGTCTCTCTGGTATAGACAACAATCTTCGTACCTTAACAGCAAAGGGCAATGGTAAATAAGCAGAGAAATACTGTAAAACTGTGGGGCGCTCAGACAGAGCTGGAATCCTCCAGGCATGGATCTTATCAGGATGATATAGGAGTTTTCTTTGTCTACTGACTTCTGGTCCAAATATCCAGCCTCCTGGCACATGATATGAAAGGACCATAAATAGTCTGGAGGGAATGGGATGCCTGGAATGTTTACTGCATTCTAATGCCCTGACTGCAGGATATTAAAAATTGAATATTGGGCTGCAAACACACACACATTGTGCTGAGGTAAATTTCGCAGATGCAATTTCACCTTCTAAGCAAAAGCACATCTGCTTGGCTTCCGTACGCGCCACTACGAGCGCGAGAGGAAAATACTGGCAAGAACCACTGTCATGCACTAAAATATTTGTGCGTGTTCCTGGGTGCTATATGAATGTGAGATGCGTGCGTGTCCAACACTGACACTCTAGGTAAAATGTGGACTCAAAACTGGCCAGGGAAAAATCTGGCTAGGATTGCTTCATGGGCATAATTTATGTTAGGAATCTCTTTTTTTTTTTTTTTTTTTTTTTTTTTGTTGGCCTCCTAACAAAGTAGATGAAAAATTTTGTCTCAGAAATCCATCATCATAGCAACGTCTGATTATGCAAAAACTCAGTATCTGCTACCTACCAGGCTATGTAGAAAAGTGATAACCTGCCAGGATCCTGGTTCAGAAACTGTTTTGAAATCAACAGGATTTAACACTGTAAATCACAACCAAGGAGGGCAGCAAGTCTCTTTAAACTTTTAAAAGGCTTTTACTCCAGGAAAATACTGATTTAACAGGATACGTTATTTATTATTTCTTTTTTAATTTGGATTTTGACAGTGAGAAAAAGCAGACAGTCCTCTCTGACAACAAGAGAGTCTGTCATCTGAGGGAGAGGAGTGCTGTTACTTCTCTCAGGGTAGAGTAAAAGCCAACAAAGGACTTTGCAAATAGTACTGAAAGCTTCAAGAAAAACAAGCATCTGCAGCCACTGCAGGATAGTTCATTGTTAAAACTGGCCATGTTTGTAAGTACCAGAGTCAGATCATATCTTAAATTATTTCTACATCGAATTAACAAGAAGAGATCTGAAGTATGTTGACAAAAACTTATTTTGAAACACGGAAGTCCCTTGCAGTATCCAGTCAGAGACACAGGGATCTCATTAGTAAGGTGTTCTCCTTATCAATGCATACTTAGATTATTATTTTTTTTAACATCACTCAATTCTTATGATAAAAGGAAGAAATATGGTATTTTTATAAATATAATTGCAGTATCTATGTGAACATGCATTGCTCATAACTATTTATTTTTTCTTTGGACATGGAACTGCATACATGGAGCTACATCCTTGAGTTTTAAAATTGTATCCTATATGCTAGTAAATGGAAAACATATTATCATCAAATTTTGTGCAGTATTTCTTTCAGGTTGCACCGGTCAGTTGCAGGGCCTCATTCTGCATGGGTTGCTGTAGTCCCCCAGTGGCCCACAAGGCTGCTGGGGCTGATAAAGCAGAACATGTACTGACCGAGTAGACAAAGTTTGCCTGCAGCTGTCTGTCTGTCTGTCTTGAAAACTTCCACTGGTGGAAACTCTGAATATATTCTTCTCCAGGAGTAATATTTCCTTGCCCTGCACTTAGTTGCTCTTTCTTTCCGGTACAGGGTCATGACAACCATTTTACACTGGAGGTATTGGGGCTGATCTAACACATTTTCCTGAGGTTTAAGAAACACGGCACCCCTTTCTACATTGACCAGTAGAGACATCCCACAACCAGCTGGCAGAGGTGGGCATAAAAAAAGTAAGGATGCCTCTCTAAAATGACTTCCCAGTCTCTAGCAAATCAACTCAGGCATGTTAGTTGATAGGGGACTTCAGAGACACCCACGCTGACATGAAATTACAATGGTGCATTCTAACTAAGATACCTTTTCAGAATTTCCAGAGTTGGAGAAAATGTTGCTGTGTGTCCAGAAAGGCAAACAAAGCTTTAACATACCTTCATTTGCAAAGCAAAGTCCAAGAAAGCTTTTACCTTTATGTGTGAAGCATTGATGTAGCCTGTATTATTTTCTTTGGTCGGCACCAGCTCTACTCGGTTCTCCTCATAAGGAACGACCTCCCTGATGCGGTTGCGCTCAGTGTTTTCAGGCAAGGCAGCAGTGGTGAAGATCCCATCTGCCTTTTTCTTTGGAATCTGCTCATATTCTGTAAACACCATCCCCTCTTCCAATTTCCTCTTCAAGATTTTGCACTAAGATTTAACAAAAGGAACACCAATCCATTAATTCCTCTGGGAAGAACGTTTATCACTACACCCGTCCATCAGTTCTTTGAATTTCAATATATAGCCATAGCATTCTCTTCCTCGCTTCTTTTTTCAGTTGCAGTTATCTGAGGAAACAGGACACACTCTTACTTCAACTGAATGAAACCACAAGCAAATTTTACATTTTTACATTCCACCTCCACATTTTTTTTTTTTAAGACTGTTACCATAAAAAGCAAAACCACACTAAATAAAATCCTGGTTCAGTGTGAATTTGTATGTCATTTCACCACAACAGATACTTGTAAAAATATTTTAAATTTATCCTTTTAGGAAGGAGATCACACTGCGAGAAGTGTGATGTGGTCCACATTTTCAAAATGCTCCCTAACTTGCACGCATGCAATTTCTGTGGTTGAACACAACCCCACATATGTACAGGCGGAGGTTAAGTTCTGTCATCTGCATATCAGACAACACAAGGCTGCAAATTTCTATCCAGAAAGCCAGAAAGATTCTTTGCAAATATGCCTCTCAAATCTTAATGGCAGCAACTGTTTTTAATTTCTGAAAGTCCATATACATGCACACACCCGCGTACACAAACATCAGGAGGCAAACAATATTTTTTTTTTTTTTTTTTTTTTTTTTTTTTTAAATTTAATCAATCAGAGATGTTAACTGAGCTCCTCAGTTGTACCAGAAAATGAAAGACGGTATCTATGGACGATCACTGTAGAAAGACTGCCTGATCAAGTGAAAAACATGCCAAATGTTAGATTTACAGCTTGATCTTGTATGATACTGTATGGTCACATGAAATGGTGAACAGCCTCAATTTTCACCAACTTCAGTAAATGTTCAAGACATGTAGCACCTTGTCAGCATCCGAAGACACACCAGTGTTAAGCACAGACCTTTTCCATTAATGGCTCTGAAAACTTTTAAGTGAAATTTTTTTTCACATTTTAAATCAAATTTTAATATTTTAGAAACTTCATGCTCCTGGGAGCAAAGGGAATAAGCAACATTTCACGAGCCTCCATCTTACCCTCTCATCCATTGGCACCTTGGCGACTTCATCCTGGCTGTCCTCCGGCACTGGAACCCTAGCAACTGAGAGTCCGTTCAGTGCTGCCAACATCAAGGGCCTCTTCTGGGCCTCCAGGCCTGCCATCTTCTGCTTTTCTAGATTCTTTTGGCAAGAAAAGGCACGTTTTCATCTCTGTGTGATTATTTATAATGCCAGTAAAATGCTGGAATGTTTTTTTAATCTCCAAAATCTGCAACTCTCTGGCCAAGGAATGCAGATGATCACCATTAGCATCGTAAATTCAAATACAACCTCTATTCTTCCTGTTATTCCTCAAAGGCCTGCTCCTACATGAGCACAGAATTTTAATTTCAAAGAAGCAATCCCAGCGTATAATACAGTTTACATGCCATCAAAAGACATACAAATACAATCTCAAGCATTTTTCTGCAAACATTATTCTGAATGTAGGACACACAAAGCATCACCCTGTTACGTTAAAGCAGCGCTACCATAGCCAAGGTACCTGGGGCATCTTTTAAAAAGCAATAATTTCAATCTATTCCAACAAACAGTAAAACACAGGACAGTCATTTCTCTTCTGTGATGGTAATACTTTAAAATGAGAAGTCTTCTGATGCACTCGGCTATTATGGTGATTCAAATAGCACCCATGATATGTTTCACACTAACTACTGAGCTCACAAATCCCAGAAACCAAACATAACGGCAGCCAGGGAGGGATATCGTTTATCGTATTCATGCATCAAATTACGCTGCGAAATGGAGAACCCGAGTATGAATTTGAAATTCATCCTGTTGCCTTCCTACGCCACTGGAAGCTAAAACATCACGTAAGACGACAGACCATCTCTAGAAGGAACTGAATTATAGGTATTTTATTCCAATTCCTTAACAGTTCTTTCTGCCGGATTTGGCAGGAGAGATGAGCACATGGGAAGCTTGGTTCTCAGCATGCATATGGAAGCTGTGGTCACCACACAGCCCAAGCTCAGCTCCTGGAAACACACCACTGAACTTGAATGCCCTCAGACATATGTAAATGGCTTGATTTTTCAAAAGCCTGGGAGCTTTTTCCTCACCACTGGGTTCCTCCAGAGACTAAGTAAAAACCAACAAAACAGCAAAACAAAAATCCCAAACCACTCTGTTTTCTTATTTCCAGAAATCAGGAAATTGCAAGTATTTTTTATTTGTTTGGGGATTTTATTATTATTACTACTTGCAAGGTAAAATAAAAAAGTCTGTTTAAAAGATCAAGGTCATCAAATTACCATTAATATAACATGTAATTCCTATGACAAAAGGAAGGTCTGCGTGTGTCAAGACTGCTGATCTAGGCTGAAACTACCTTAAAAACTTAATGCTAAGAGTACCCCTTTACTTTCAAAACAGCAGCAGCAGCACCTTTTGACCAAGCGCTGATCTGAATGATTATGCAGAGGAAGAGAGTACTTAAACATCTCTGAGCTCTCTTCTTAACTTAATTTCTATCCTAAAATCCTTTGGATTCCTGATTCTCAATATGTTTTCTTTCCTCAGATGATCAAAAGAGCATATCTATGCTGGTTGTGACACCGATGTCTACAGTATTTATTCATGAAAGATTGTGTTTTATAGTCAAGTATCTATTTTACTTTTAAAGTTTAAGATTCTGCAAGGAGTAAAATCAGTCCCCATGATACAACTTAGTGGCCCAAGTTTGATTCCTAACCACTACATCAGCACAAGGATCACCAAACAAGGACTATACATAGGTTTAGAATTTTTTTTTGAGTATACAGTAGTATTTAAATCTAACTAGCTACAGATCTAATACATTACAAACTCTTTTCCCCTCTGGACCATTTGGATGCTTCGTTAATTTGTTTCAGGAATTGTTTTTGTTTCAGACCTCAATTCTGAAAAAAAAGAACCACGGCACACACTTTGCTTTCTGTAACTGCAGTTGCACTTCCCAGAACATTACATCAAGTGCATATGTAAGTCACTGAATGGTAAGCGCCCCTCGTATTTCTGCCATTGTTTACAGCAGCACTGAAGCCTTTAAATACTTTTTATTCTAAATTCATCGCAAGTTTAAAGGGACCCTATTTCTCATACTTGAGTACATTTTTAAAAAAAATAAACAATCCAGATCTTCAACCACCAAAGCCTCTACATCTGCTGCTTCTGTAATTAGATATCCAGTCACTCATTCAGTTACTGGCAAAACTGGCAATCCATATTCTACAGCTATCAGTGTTTTATTCATATAACTATGTTCTATAAGTGGCAGGAAAGGCAATCAAAGGGACCATTTGCAAAAATCAAGAGTTTCCATTATGTTATATATTATAGGATACTTGACTCGACATCCCTGCAAGGAAGGAATAAAATGCTAGCACCGAAACACAATCTCCTGCCCGTCCCAGCAAACACATTCCAAACTCAGCCTGCCCTCAAATCTGCAGGGGCGAGAGCACCGTGCGGGCAGAAGGGGAGCAGGCATTGAGGGGGCCTTTGTGGTCAGCCTCCTCGTCACCTGGCTGTGTGCTCTGCCACCCACCTCAGGCTGGTGGCATCGCCAGCTGGATCAGAGGCAGATCCAGCGAGCAGCCGAATGACCACAGTGGAGGAAGCAGACAAGCCCAATAGCAGCGCACAGGATCAGCCCCTTTGGTGGCCATACAGACCCACAAAACCAAATTGTTTGTGGCATTTAATATCACATTTCCTAACTTTAAGCAAATCAGCATCTTCCCACCCACATGTTCCCTACAGTTTACTGATCCAACAGTTTGCTGGTATGGAAACTGACCTGTATGATTACTAATTTCCAAGAAGCCACTGCAACAGAGGAAGGCACTTACCCTCATCATGATTTCTCTTTCTATAATGCTGTCCTCAATAGAAAACATTTCAGACACAGGCCTTTCCTTGACAGGTTCTTTCTTGACCCTCTCCTTCACACTCGTCAGGTCAGGCTCTGAGATAGAGGGCCCGAGCGAAGACCCGTTTATTGCCATTTGATCAGTTCGAGAGACACTAATGGCTTTGGAAGGCCCTGGCCTCATGGCTTTGGCCCTGGCTACAGCCACAGAAATGCTAACATGGTCCTGCCTCAGGGCTCCATTGCTGACGCTTTTACGAGGCCCAGGATACTCTGGAGGAGGTTTATTTGGTATTCTAGCCAAGGCAGCTTGCAGCTGAGCACTATACTCCATATTCTCATGGAGGGCTGTTATCCGTGACACAGATTCTGGGGTTTCTTCTTCCTCTTCACTTTCACTGCTGTGTATCAGCATTGTGGCATCAGAGAATGTCTTTTTGTGATGGTAATGAGGAACCTGCTGAA
>NW_009260769.1:1135631-1187507 GCF_000687185.1 Egretta garzetta
TGCTGAACTTCATGCCCCATCTGAACTGACTCTTCTGGCTGTACCTGCTCCCGCAAAGTGTTCCTGCGTGGCAGAGGGGCGTTTAAAGTTTTTAATGCCATGGCTTCTATACCACGTACCATATTGCTGATGACCTCCAAACTATGGCGCTTGTTCACAGCTGCATGATGCTTCACTGCCATTAGGGGCTCACTGACCTCTTGCAGTGACTGACGGACGACCGGCGAGCTGTCCTCTTGGAAGGTCTTTACGGAGAGCTGGACTTTGCGAGTGACCAAGTCAGGACTGCTCCCACTGACATACTTGTGCCGGTGGCTTGCCAGGTCCGGCGTGCTAGTGGCAGGACGCGGGCGTGGGTATGGAGGTGGGGGTCTGAAGAGATAGTTCTTTAACATGTGAGCGGTGTTGTAACTCTGGTTGCTCTGCAGCTGCATGTTAGCCAGTTCCGGTGTGCTGACGGTGTGTGATATGGCAGTGGCTGCTGTCTTATTTTGCACAGCATTATTAGGGTTCATTTGGTCAGATGGGGCGACAGGCTTATTATAGCCACCACCCTGGGGCCCGTATGTAATCGTGTAAGGATGTCTCTCTCGGATCTCAGGCTGACTGTAAACTAGGTCTTCTGGCTGGTTATAGGCATGTGTATTTCCAATATTGAGATTCCTCAAAGACTGACTTTGGCTGTCCATCTGGATCACCCCTCTCTTCATTTGCCTCATGACAGTTTCATAATCTGGAGTTGGCCGGTAAGATGGTACTATGATTGCACTATGTCTGTGGCTGGGGATATAGTCTGCTCTCATGATGTCGCTTCCCGGGATGCTCAGATTTGAGGACATTGGAGATGCCTGGATGAAGTTCTGTGAGCGATTGAGGGAGTTCATGCTGTGAGCACTGCATACGCTCCCATTGGGTCCATTACCATTCAAGTAGCTGAAGTCCATTGGACACCTGTCCAAACTGGTCTGAGATCTACAGTAGAAAGTTTCTTCATTTCCATGGAAAATGCTATCTGTGTAAAGCAGAGAGAAAGACATTGACAATTTTAAAATACAAGTAGTCATTCAATGTAACAAAATGTCAAACGCAGCCTGCACCAACAACTACAGAGACAGCTTAGTGTACAAAAACTGCAGGGAACATTTGGTCTTGGGGAACGTCCTTGGGTCACTGAAATAGAACAAAACCAAAGCTACTCCCGTAAACACTCCCAACAGTTTGCAAAACATCACAGTTCAGATCCTTGTGGGAGACATGAAAGGGGAAAGAGAGGAAGTGTTTTTGCCTGGGGTGGCAAGGAAGAATAAGGGGGCATCTCCTCCCTCAGTATCCTGGAAGGATTCACTGCTGCCACCACATTAAAATCCAGTGCTGCTAGCCTATGGTAATCCTAAAATTTCTCATCTTTTGTTTTAATGCACTGCTGTCTGTGATTTGAAGTAGCAGAGGGCTCTGGAATTGGAAATCCAGACCAACCAACAGGTTTGAGGATCTGAAGTATAACACAGCAGGGTAATCAAGACTCAGAGAAAAAGGAAGAAAAAAACAAAACCAAACCACTACTCTACAGATGTGCTAACGAATATTAAATACTTCAGCAAAGGATATTTGAGAGGGAATCAAGATGGTAAAGATGATGTCCTGGATCACAACTTTACTGTAAGACTGTCAGCATTGAAAATCTTGTAAGAAAAGAGTAGCAGCTCCCCAAACTCTGAAATCAGCTAGTTGTTCAACAATATAGAGAAGTCTGTGCTAAAACTAAGGGAACTTCTAAATTCTTCTAAAATTGAGAGTATCTCCCTTCAGAGCTACAACTTCACAGTTAAATAGTAGTAGCCACAAAGTCAAATCTTCTACTGTATGCAAGGAACTATAGTGAATGGCTCCTTTCAAAACGTACAAATTCTACCTTAAAATTAGTCAGACCACCACAACTGTAAAATGATACCAGGTATGACCAAGGGCTTCTCTGCCGGTGAGAGCACTTCAACTCTACCTCTCACGAATTGCAAAGAACGTAGCCTAACAGACCTGGCTACGTGTATTCCAAAAGGTGGTGTGTGTGCTTAAGGGTGTGAGACTCAAGGTGTTTAGGGGCTGGGCTCTGTTCCCAGCCTTGATCACAGTAACCTGGTACAACCTCTTAGAAAATGTATTTGTCAAACGCAGGGTTAAAAATAGTTAATCCTCCTTAAGTCCGTAAGGCTAACAATGCAGGCAGATGTTGATGAAATATCAGCAGAAAAGATTGTCTAAATATACAGTTTCATGACTAGGACAGTATGTTTTTTTTCCTAAAGTAAAAGATATTTGCTGTCTCCTTTTTCCTCACTCCATTTCTCCCCCTGGCCCCAGCTGGCACTGCCTTTGAGTACAGCCATCATACTTCCTTTCGAAATTATTTTTTCAGCTCACTGAACTGGAATACCAAGTTTAAGGTCCATATAATCATGCACAGACATTTTAGAGAAATTTGAAAACTGAAATTGGACTTTAAACAGAAGACTTACTGCAACATTAACTATAAAACTGCTAAGCTCTCCTCCAGCAGCAACTCCCATTTGGCTATGATGGCATTAGAAATCTAGACATAAGGGGTAGGAGCTTCTTTGCATACACATAAAATTGAAGTCCATTAAAGTAAAAATATATGCTCTAAGTACCTTGTGAATTATGTGTTTCAGTGTAGTGTTCTCCACACTGGACATGCATAGGAGGCAGTATAAATGGATGTTGTCTTGGCTGAAATAAAAGCACAAGAGAAAAAAAAAGTATTAGGAACTTCGTTTGCTACAATTTTTGCAGCTGAAACAGGAAAAACGTTTCCATGCCCTTTCTACCGAATACTGCTCTTTCTTACCCAGCCAGAGACACGTGGCTTGGCATTTCTTTATAGAACAGAGAATAACATTTTGTAAATTGTTTGCTGAATTTTGTTATGGAGCCCAAAGCTGACCAGTTAAGACTCCTTTAAGCTCAACCACTGCAGAAAACAAGATCCAGACTCCCAGCTCACTTAGAACTTTTCATAGAATCATAGAATGTTTTGGGTTGGAAGGGACCCCTAGAGGTCATCCAGTTTATTAAAAGCCTTTGCCCTTGAAGAATTAAAACAAACCAAACCAAACATGTAATCAGGACAAAAGTAGGAGATGGAACAAATTCAAGGACCTAGAACATTGTTATACAAGCCATAGGAGCACATATGGACTTAAAATAACTGCAAATTACATGAATATCAGATTCCCTAGATAATGAATTGGAACCTTCCTCCAACAATCTGCGCTGCAACAAGCTTTTTACCACAAGTATCACAGGGGGCAATTCAGCATTAAATTAGCAGGATCATTTACAGTGAAATAAATCACAGCTGACATTGTATTCACCAGCTTTGTCCATTGGTACGCCAATGCGTTTTGCAATCGCATTTTACCACCTGCACTGCAGTGCCCTGCATGGTGTCACTGAGCAAAGTTTAAGAAAACATACTTTGATATACAAAGTTAGCAAAAAGAGAAAGAAGACACTCCGGTCTCGTGGATATATCTTTCTTAACAGCAGAATAAGAGCTTTTCATCTAGGTTGATTCAAGCAGTTCAAACTATTAAGGAATACTGTGGATGCCCAAGGCAAAAAAGAAACACCAAATAATTCACCTTTGCATGCAGATGCACTAAATGAGCATCATGCAAGCTAGCTACTGATGAGGGGGTGGGGAAGGGGTTAAATTTACATTTTCTATGTAAATGGGGAGAAGGAATGAGAATCAAAGAAACTGAGCACACATATGAATTCTTGCATACAAAATGGCTGTGTTAAGCCAGAGCTGGAAGATGACAGGAAATATTTCTGCTACAACAATTACTTCCAAGGGTATAAAACCCTACTCTCACTGAATAATCTGGACAAAGGAGCCTGCAGCTGACAACCCGAATAGTGGAGCTTAGCCTGGAACAAACCAAGGTGCTGGAAAGCCTAGCAAACAGGGGGCAGAGGAGAAGTGCAAGGAAGAAGTGACTTCTACTGGGAATGTATAGATCTAGAGCAGACAGTTTTCTTTGTGATAGATGTTATGGAAAGCATCTGCAAGAAATTAAGGATTATTCTGTTGTGGCACTGTGTTTTTTTGGTTTGGTGTTTTTTGGGGATTTTCATTTTTGTTGGTGGTTTTTTTTTTTTTTTTGAAGGCCTATCTGCCTCTTCTGATGAAACAGAAGAAGCTTGAGGTCTGCAGAATGTCAATATCCAATTTAAGGATCACATGGATTTTTTTTAAATCAGCTTATTAAATATGTCATCATATTAAGATCTCCTGCACTGAGGAAGTTTTGCTGGAAACCCAGCATCATTGGGTGGCCTGACAGGAAAATGAAACAGCATAGAATGGCTTTAAAGTAATAGTTAATAAAATACAGGTTCACCATGATGCCAAAACCATATAAAAGGTCTTAATCTCAAAGTAATGAATGTGATCCTCAGTGAAGTGGCAGACCCTCACTCCAATGATAACACTTCACTTCCCATTTATGCCTACTGATTTATTACCATACAAGACAAATGAATAGGTAGGTGTATAAAGGTATGTACAGCGCAGACAAGTCAGGAGGGCTTTTTTTTTCTCCCCAAAGAGAACTGTTCCAACAAGTTAACAAAACAATTATGAAAAAAGCAGTTGAAAGTTCAACGTGAATGCTTCGCAGCTCAGTTCACTTTTTAATTGATGAGCACACATTCCTCCTCTTGATCTTCCTGAGGCTTTGGTTTTCTTAAAAAACTTGTTGCATGCTTATGTTCAAAACATAAAGAGGCAGCAGGATTTGTTTTTCCTTTGAAAACATAGATTTACATTTTTCATATCTAATATAGACGGTAGCTCTCTTTTTCCCCTTGTGATATATCTGAGGCCATAGTATAAGAATGCAAAGCACATTTCATTTCTTCACCTTCGGTTTTTCATAGTCATCTCCAGGGACCAAGACAGCAGATAGCAAAAATACTGTAAATATGCCTCAGAGAACGTCACACACAGCTTGTGTATTACATTGTGACACCTTGGAAACATGCTAAGAATGAAAGGACAAAGAAATCTGGGGCCAGTCACGACAGCTTTCCTGCCAATGGCTGAGAAACACAGAATGCAGCTTTCAGATCTAATGGACCATATATTCGCATGCAGGAAAACAGTCCATACTGAAATCTGCAAAGATAAAGCTACCCCAATATCAGTACCTCCTTAAGTTTAATTTCGGAACATTTCCCCAAGCTGCAACCACACTGTGGAGAAATGTCAAGAAAATGCTCCTGCCCACATTAGCTTTCAGCCTCGCAGCAATAGGCTAATCCAGAATTTTCATTCTGGGAAGGTCTACAAAGTGGGTATAACCTGCATCACAAATGAAAACTGACAATCTGCATAAAGATAATATTGCCCTCTGTCTAAGGGACCAGCAGTGCTGTTGCTACTCTTATTTAAGTGGTTCTAAATTACTGTAAGAAATACTGACATACTAGACGTTAAAACTGGATCCAAAAAAGTGTCCTTAGAGCTGACCAGAAAAAAAGATTTCCACAGATGTTTTTGGTAAAGATTTCAGGAAAAAGTTATCCAGTTTTGTCAGATTTGTAGTATTTATGGAGATTAGTTAAATGGAAACAAATACAGTGTAAGAAAAACTCTGAATCACAACAATCCTGTACTGATTATAATAGTTTTACTTAAAATCACTGTAACTTCAGCCAGAAAATAGGCTCTTAAAACAAGAAGCTGATAAATTTTAAGTAGATTTTATACAAAAACATGAGGAATGGAAGAAACACAGAAGGAGAAGGTGTAAAATTATGTAATTACTAGGTTTTGATTTATACAGCACCAGACACTTCAAATTCTTTCTAGGGAGTTATTTTCTTCACAGGTCAAATAGAACCTCAATCCGGTAGAAAAGATGCTCAGTTTCTGCAGGGCAGATAAAAATATAATGCCTTGAAGACTGTAGTTTTTCATACTCAGTGGTGATATTGTCCAGTTAAATTAATCAACCTGGGCAGCCACACCCTTGAAACTCATTCCAATCATATTGCCTATAACAAACGAGTGAACGTGCTTATTTGAAATTTAGGAAGTATTCCATCTTACACAATGCTCCATCCCATTAGAAATGGTACAGAAATTCTTAAAGACCCCACCATGGCACATACCAAAGATGACCTACTCCAAGTGGGCCGTCGTCGGATAGGAGGAGGAGAACTTGATTGTCTGTGGAAGAAAAAGTAAAGAGAAATACTAGAAACTACAATATTTCAATTCTGATTCAAGAATGAATGGGGGGTGGGGAGAGAGAGATGAAGAATCTGGAAATATTGTTCATTAATGAAATTTAAAAAAAATATGAATAAATGAAAATAATTCAGGTCCTTCTCTAAATACAGAAAGTATTCCAAAATATACATGCCTTCTGTTCATTATCCTATTTGGCTTACTTGGAAACACAAGAAAGAGAAACTCTGGTTTAAAAAGGAATCAAACAAACAAGTCTCTTAAGCAATAAAAACTGAACATGGCACGCAGGCACAGTCTCAGGTGACTTAAGGTGAACATTAAAGCAATGACAATTTTATGAACTTCATAGCAATCACTCCAAAGCAATACGAACAGATCAGGAGCGGGGAGAAAGCAACTGGTTAGATAATACTAGCAGAGCCACATACAATGTTAGAGTAGCCAGGTGCAGTGGAAGGAACAAGGAGTGTAGAAGGAAAAAAAAAGGAGGAAGGGAAAGAAACAAGTTGAAGGAGGCAGAAATATAGTGCTTACGTGAAGAGAGGAAAGGTGGAATTTGTCCTCTTACAGTTTCTGATCTGGTGAATGATGTTATGTGCGATTAGAGGAAATGCACACAGGAAAACAAACAACTGTCATTTTAACAGAGGGCAGGAAAATTATTTGGCTAGAAAACACACATTGACATATGCTGTCATCAATATCTGTGGCTCTAACACAGAGGCTGATACCACATGAGACTGTGGTAAGAAGGAGAGCTGTTCTAATGGCAAAAATACATTTAAATTCCAGTTATTTCACTCAGTGACCTCATGACGTTCCCTATCTTTATTAGTCCAGATATTTGTAAGTTGTGTGTGAAGCCTCTATATACACCCAGTTCATGGTACCTACATACTTATGGCTCAGTGTTTAATAATAAACATGAGATAAAGCTATTGCTTCTGAGGTCTGGATTATGAACAGTAATGGAACAGTCCTCTCTCCTGACCCCAATATACAGCTTCAAAGGGGAAATATTCCAAGATGACAGACTATGGTATTTTGTTTTCTTTCTTGACTGTCACAGGGGAGACAATCAGGGCTTCCTTTGAACTCAATTCCTCTGAAACCATTAAAATTAAATTTAGTATCGGACTACTGAAATGCATTATATGCTGCTAAGAAATGTCTTTTCTGGTCTTCCACTCACCTCAAAAAACTGTAAATGCCATCTGAAATCTAATCAACATCTCTTTTCTGTAAGTGAAAATATCACTCTATGCAGTTTACCTCATTGGTCTCTCCAATACTCTAACACTTTGTATGTTAATATACTGTGTGCATATATAATATTAGAAAGCTAGACCTTCCAGTCCTCCCTTCATCATTTTGGCTTTATTTTCCAACAGATGGCATTACCCAGCTAACCAGACGGGATGTCCAGCTCTGACTAGAGCTGTTGATAGAGATGAACTTCTTTCTATTTTTCCAGCTAACTAAGCTGATAAGTTTTGCAAGGGATTCATGTTCTCATTGCTATACAAACCCTGTACATCATGAAAGTTTCTCAAAACTCTAAACTTCTCAAAGCAAAATTCATCTCAAACTAAAATTCTGCGTGCTGGTATAAATGAAACATACTCAGATAATAAACTGACTTTTGACTTATAACTAAAGCCTCATGAATTCCTCCTGCAGTTAGGATGAATCCACCTGTGTGAGAGGACTAGCTGAAGGCCAGCTGCTTATCAAGTGCTCAAAGCAGAGCCTAAAGGACACTGTAGATTCAGGTTTACAGTCTCTGCTGTGTCGTGCTAGTATGACTACACAGATTAACATTCTCAGGCATCCTCCCTTGTTTGGTGCACATTAAGAAGCAGATAAACCTGTGTTTTTCACTGACCTTAGCTGCTAAATGGGTAATGCATCTTCAAAATGCTACTGCAACTCACATTTTGGCATGTTAACATATGTCACCTTTCACTCCAGTTTATACTAATACATAATTGGCAGAGACCAAGGGCTTCAATTTAAGACACTCTGTCAGATTTGGCTGCTTGGGGAGCATCAAGCCTCACAAGGCTCAGAATGAAATTTCATTCTCAACTGTCTGCTCTTGCTGATGATTAAAACAAAACAAGAAAAAAAAAGGGAAAGGGGAAAAGAACTGACACAAGTGACTAGAAAAAACAAACAAAACCAGACACACCAAACTCAGAGCAATTCCAAAGCGGGGTGTCAGAAAACAAGTGTGAAGAAAGAGTACTCACTCTGTGCAGATTTTGTTCTGTTTGTAAAACTTGTGTCGTGCTGCAAACAGCCGTGAAATATATTTGGCATTTTCAAGATCATCCTTTAAACACAAGAAAAATAGGAATCAAAAAATATATATAATAATTCATTTTATTATTCTTACCAATAAGTAACAAAGATGAGTTTTAAAAATCCAATTGCAGTAACGCTCGGTAAGGTCCATCACGTACAGAATCTGGCTGCCAAGAACATGTCTAGTGCCCTCAAGAGCATTGAAAGCATTGAACTACCAAAATACAGTGGCATGCCTTTACATGCTGCCACTTCACTGCTAAGTCACAGTGGGAGGGAAGGAGGGACAACAACAACAACAAAAAAAGATGGCTCAAGCTTGCTGGTCCAGTTTCTATACTGGCCTTGGTTCAGGGAGATGTGGAATGATTTTAAATAGCACAGAACAGCACTGCAGGCCTCCGAGTTCCAGCATGTGCACGCACGGTAGCTTATGCCCAGTTTCTACAACTGCTTATGCTGCTATATTTATGCCAGCATGAAAGATAGCGTGGTACTGTGGATATTTCATCCAACAAGCACATTTTTTTTTTGCAGACTTCCCAGCACTGTATACTTTGGGATGCTTGGAAAAGAATACAATTATTCATAGCTAAACAAAGTTAATTTCACACTCTGCATAAAGTAAAATGTGAATTGGGAAGGGTGGGAGGGCTTATGGCACGTAAGCCCCCTTGGGAAAATGGAATTTTAAAGGTTTATTTTTTATATAAGCAGCTTTATTGATGACACTGATTAGATCTTTTTCTTACTGTGTGAAAGAGCACATTCTCTTCCTTGTTGATCAACTCTAGAACAATCGAAGACTTGTTATGTGCTATATTCCCAATGTCATTCCACCTGTAGAGTAAAAAAATGTGGCTGAGTTTGCCAACACATACATTCAAACATTTCACAAACACATTAAGAATCCCTTAGTCAACATTAGTCTCTTTTTATGGGAAAGCTTTTCAGTAGCTGTTTAGTGAAGAAACATGGTCAGGAAAATAAGGAAGTCATGCTCTGATTAAAGGAGAATCAGATACTCAACTCTTAATCCAAACCAGGAGAGTTAAACGCTCCCTTTAAAAACACCAATTTTAAGACTCAGATACATTGAAAATACAGTTCAGTATAAAGTTTATCATTAATGTGGCATTTTTGAGCTGACTGATTCTAGCCACACGGAATAAAATTTTTTAATTTTCTTTTTAATAGTGTCATTCCTCTCCAAATGCTATTTCCAACTTTCCTCCAGTGCCAATTCTTCCTAAAGAAGGTTAAGGTGACAGTATGGTTATGTAGGCTATGCATACCATGTTAATACGCTGGTTTTATGTTTGCAATTTTTTTTTTTCAAGTAATTGTCAGGTTACCCAAGATCAGAGTTATAATCTTCTTATAAATAGCTGACAGACATTTGCGTACATTGCATGCAATCCATGGAGATGGAAAGGACTTGTTTGTTCTGTTTGCAGCATGCATTCCTCTTCATGTCATGGCAGGATGCTTGAAGTGCATATTTCCAAAGAGTAAGGATTCCAGCACCAACTGTCACTTCTACATGTAAAGAAACTTCTTGCTTTTGTCACCTGGCACAATTAAAGTATTATCTAATTTCTTCTCAAAATTAAATATGCAAAACATCAGCTATGTGGAAAAGGGAGCCCTAACATTTTTGAAAATGACCACTGAAAGCCCTTTTAAGGCAAAACCCCCTAACATTCCAGCTTAAGTCTGCTACAAGCCTTAGCTACTGACTAAAAATTAGTGCTCCTCACAAAACACAATTTTTTTGCTGCACAAATGTTCATACTTTAATATGAAGGACTAGTAAAAATCCAATGCAAATTATCACTGACAGTAACAGAAGTACCCACCAGAACAGTAGAAAAGAAGAATGAGTGAAACCCTAGCCTCCCTGGAATCATGGAGATTTCCAACAATGTTTTCATACAGAAAAAAACTTTCATAAGAAGTAACAAAATCCACAAAAGAAAGTTAATGGAAAAGCTTAAGTGATTCTTAATAACCCAAATAAACAGGAGAACAAATAAACAAGTGACACGGCCAGGATTTTCAACAGTATAGAATGAGAAAGTTCAGCTTTTTTTTTTTTAGTGGGGCACCTAAAAATGGCAACCAGATTTTCAGAAATGTTGAGTGCCGAGGCTGCCAACCGTGAGGTTTGACAGATTTGCATTCAGAAGCATCAAAGCAGCAGACATAAAGGCAAGAAAAGAAAAGGGATCAAAGCCTTGTAAGTAGAACAAGATACATGACAGACAACTACATCTTTCTTGCCGTCAAACCCATTCACAGACATCAGAAATTATTCTGTATCACATCTTTTACGGCCAAGAGGCCAATCCTGAAAACAGTGAGGTGACTACTCCTTAGTTAGAGGATTGCCACTATTGAAGTCACATATGTAAGTAAGGAAAAAAACCCCACACATGGAGCTCTGAAAAGAAACTCGCTTTAAGTACAGAAGACCCTAGTTTTTACCTATAAATCACAGTTGTCCTTCCAATTCTGTTTTTTATGAAGATTCCCATGAAGAAAATACCAAGTTGTATGTCATTTCCATGATTATCCTGCAGAGAAAGGATATATATTTAGTTTAATGAAGAAACTGGCCAATACATGCATATGAACGCATGCTGAACTACCAAACAGAAGCCCTTCTTCAGGATGAATGCAGGACTAATCCTTGACTAATCTATACTTTGCTGCTTGATTGGACTCCGATTTTCATTGTTTCAAAGCAGTTAGCATTTAACTGGATTCATTCTGTTGATTAGTGAGAACAGACCAAGGCTAAATGAGCCCAAGGTTCTCCGCCTCTTCAAACATGTACACTACAAACTGGCATTCATCATATAATAGCCTACATTCCCTACCACTGTGATTATAGCTATCTAGAGCCCACATGACGACCAAAAGCAATAGTCCTCTTTCACATTCACAGTATTTCTCCACTCACCTGTTAAAACATGTCAAGATTTCAGAAAACCACACCTGGATATGGAATCCCTCTCAAAAGCTATACCCTTCATAGTTCCTCCTTTAAAGTACTCCATGGAGAAGTTCACAGCAAGTGACTCGAGAAAGTACTTGTATTTCTATACAGATACATCCATCCATTGGGTTAAATATTTGTCTGCATGCACCACATAATGCTCACTGTTCCTCCACTGTTTTTCAGAATTTTTGGCTGGTTTTGTGCCTACCCATGTCTCCTTGCAGGCTCCTGTTTGAAAACCATGTGCTCCTGTTCCATTTTGCAATCAGTTGTTTTCTTGAAAACACTTTTTCTTTTTTGCTACAAAAGCTTAATGCTGTTGACAAAGAGGTTTTTCTACATTTACCAACAAAAACAACTCCCCCTCAGCTGCATATATAGTAATTGATTCACACTTTACAGTGGTAAATAAAAATCAAGCTAACACAAAGAGTGTGGTTAAAAAGAACTGCTAAAAGAAAGCATATGAGAGAAGCTCATGCACTACGCACAAGCAAATTCTAGAAATCATCAGGCATCCCTGCATTTTAGTAAATCAGATTAGAGCTGCTCTCCTGGCCTTGACCCCAGAAGTGCAACGATGGAGTAATCTGCATCTGTTTCTAACTACTGAGTGTTAGGCCTTTTGCAAACAAACGATGGATGCCAATTTTCGAGCCCCGGCCTATGCACCGATTCTCAGGGCCGCATACACAAGCATTCTTCCACATATGCTACAAGTCAGCAGAGGTCCTACAGCTGAGGCTTCAGTTTAGTCTGATTAGAGGACTACATAGTCCTCTGCCTTGTCCTGGAGGCAGCTTAGAAGGCAAAAAGATTGGGAAAACGTATGTATTTGTACGTGTGTGTGTGTGTGTATACACACAAATATCTATACAGAAAGAAAGGGAAACATATTTCTAATAGCATTTTCTAATAAAAGAGAAATCTTTCATTTTTTCCCTTTGAATGCAATTCTATTTGTCCATAAGGCCAGCATGCTGCTCTTTTGCTTCCTGCAATTTTGCAGAGCACCCGGTCCAATGATCATACTTACCTTACTGATGTGCAACAACATCTAATGACAATTCCAACACAGAAATCCTTCGCAGCAGCATGCAGCACTAATCTGAATTAATTTGATGAAATCATTGATTTCATTCATCGTCAATAAACATTCCATAATTTACATTGATGGGTAGGGGTTTTTTTGCCATTCAGCTCCTCCTCTTCAGGTCAATTTTGAGATTGGCCAAAGGATCAATTTTGACTTCAGCAGAGAGCTTTTTTGTTTGGTGTGGGGCTTTGTTCGTTTGTTTTATTTTTAAATTCCAAGTTAACTTTAACTAGCAGAAAACTGCTAGCAGTCCACTGCTTACAGCAGTTGGGTTGGTTAGCAAAGAGAAACGGGTCATGTTGGTAATAGCAGTTTTCAGTTTCTCAGCACAACTTTATCATAGCGGCCATAAGGCCAGGCAGACCACCCATGGCAGAAAGGGGCTTCCAGCAAGAGGCAAGTGACTACAAATGCAAAATAGACCTTGAAACCTCCCCTCAGTTCTAAATGTGTGGAGGACCTGTATGCACATGTAAGAAACTAAGGAAGGGTAAAGTTAATGCTCGGTAAATAGCAACTTAGAAAGACATGAAAAGGTCTTATCTTCCTATCCTGCTAAATACGACTGGAGCTGAAGTTCATTCGCCCCAGCCACTCTCAGACCACACTCAAAGAAAAGCAAGGAGCATCTCTGCTTCCCAAGTGAACAGGCCCTAGCACATAGCAACCTCTCCTGTGAAAAGGATTTTGGTGGAAGAGAAGTAACACTACAGGCCTAAAATATCCTCATGCTGCAATGTCCACTCAAACTATGAGCAGCCATTTCACCCTCCAGAACAGTGAAAAAATTCCTGTCTCTTTTGAACAAACACTACTTGCATGTGTTCCAAAGGTTGCTGCAGACTCCTGCACTGTTTGATTCATAAGTTCTTTTATAATACACACTAACATACCTTCACAGGGAAAATTTCCTGTCCAAACCCATCAAGGCGTTCCACTTCATTGATGTACATTAGCTCAGCTTCTGCTGCTGTAATGCCACTGCAATTAGAGAAACAAAAGGCAGCAAATGGTTCAGTATTATATGCACACAAAAAATAGTAGTGAAAAAATAGGATATTCACAAACCACTTTAGAAGACACTTTGGTGATGCTGCCTAGAAATGCACAACACAAAACTAACTTTCAACATCAGGATCATAATCAGCAAAGGGAGGAATTTTACTAAATGCTGCTAAGGTAAGGTACAAAGCACAGTTCAAATTACAGGAGGAACAAACTGAACTGATCACATTACTCAGTTTCTTCTGCACACATCAAATATTTTCCAGGCTTTATTAAAATATCAGGCCATTGCATCAGGTTGTGTCTAGTTCTGGATAGCCAATTTGAGCCATAAGGGTTGTAATTTGCATAAATAGTACACAAATCCACTGAAGTTGCTTAAAATGACTTAAAAGGGAAGACCTACATTTTCATGTTGGCTGTTCAAAAACACAGGCACAAAATCAAATGTCGAGCAGAATCTCTTTCATAATAGAGAACAAACCACCTGAAAACTTTTACACACGTGTCTCCACATGCTGCTGTCACAGCTCAGGAATTCAGACAGATTTCAGTTCTCAAAAGCAGGCCAGAAGAGATTGCAGGTTGCGCCAAAAGAAGGCCACTATTACTTTTTCCTCCTCTTTACTCCTTACCACAGCTTACAAACAGAAATATAGGAACCAGACAAATACTTGGGAGAAAGAGGGAGAGAAAGGAGGTGGAACACGATCTACCTGCTGAGGTGAGGATAAGTATTCGTTCTTTATGTTGCAGAAATAGCACTAAAGAGCACAGCAAGGGACGGAAACCTTTCCTTTCAAGTCTGTGAGTTAACCAAGATCACACAAGCAGTCCATGGCAGAGAGAAGAACAGAACCAGGCCTGTTCATGGCCAGCTTGGAAGCCAACCCTTTGGTTGTATCAAAGGCCCCAGCTTGCATTGAAACTCAGACTGAGAATGGCCTTAGACTGAGATTGGTATTTGCCCCTTTACAACCATTTTCTGTCATATAATGGGGAGTGCTGCACCCTTCACATAATATTCCTATTGGATTTCATGTAATAAAGCTTTAAATGCAAATTCATAGTATAGCACAAAAGATTATTTCCAATGATGCATAGGCACTGCCATTTTTCTAAGAGCAGCACTCTAGAGGTTTGAATGCTTCCACCACCAAACTGCCTAGACGACACGGAAGAAGCCTGCTTACAAAGAAAGTATTTGTACCGAAGCACTAATGCATACACTCCTAGCTCATTAACTAGTAACAGCATATTGTATCTTTTCCACAACTAGACTTAAAACACAACTCCTGTTATTTTCATTTCCATTACATTGAGAGCATATGCATCTCCCTCTCTCTTGAATGAGAGAAAACCCTCGGACAGAGCCTCGGACCACCCCTGATCAAGTCACAGGGTCTTTCACCATCAGGATTTAAATGAAACCAAGAAGAGAAAGGAGCCTACTTTATAGTGCAAGTAGTGTTACACATGCTCATTAAACCTTAGGGTGCAAACGCTCATTTATTTGGGATTAAGTTCCTTGGCCATTTTCCTGTGTTCACAGGAGGCAGATAATCTTTTTTAACAGACTAATTAAAAATGCAGCGAGATGTAGCATAATAGTAACGTGAAGTTTACCCCTGCCAGAAAAGCATGGGGAGGAAGGGAAATCCTAGGAGGATGATGTTGTCAAAAAAAAAATCTGAATCTTAAACCTGTCAAGCTCACCTGTGAGTTCGGTGCTCCTGAGCAACCTTTTGAGTCAGCTCCTCCAAGACAGCTTCATCCTGGTTCCAATCCTGTAAAAATATGAAGTAGCATTGAAAAATAGTCGTGCAAAGAGAGAGATGACAAAATACATGACAGGAATTATGATGGCAGATGTTTCAGGATTGTTTCCTGTTCATGCTCTTCCAGGTAGTTACAGAGAGTGAACCCATCACCAGCTGCATTGCAAATTCAGAGCATGGGATGCTGAAAATGTACGAGGAAAACACAGGGTTCTAGGCCTTTTTATATCTTTTTGGGGGGAAGAGTAAAAAGATACTGTTGAAAATAGGGGTAAGGTGCTTATTATTCCATAATAAAGAACAGAGTATAAAGCACGGATAAGGGATCTCTGCCTGGATGAGGACAAAACAAGTCTTTAAAATCGCTTGGAAATCTACAAACTAATATGTACCTTTTAAATCAGCCCAAAATAATGCATAGACCAGGGAAAATGAAGTTGTGGCTATTTTCTGTCCTGCAACCAACAGGTACTCCCTTTGCCATGTTAAAAGGGATTGAAAATTTTGCTGCCTCTTCAAATATGTAATAAAATGTACTTTATGCTTGCAACACATTTCTAAACAGAAATTTTCTTCTGCAAATTTAATAACATGTGATAGAAATAATTCTGAAATAATTGGGAGTAAGTTAATAAAGGAAGTCTGCTCACAAATTCAGGCAAAAAAAAAAAAAGCAAGCTGAAAAACTTTCTTGCAAAACCTCAAAGTTCTTATTTTTATTTTAAAATGCCTTGAGGCTGCATATAATGTACTTAAATACATCGCCTGTTTCTTGCTCAATGGGGCCCTCCCTCTGATATTTGCTTCTGCCACGAAAAAATGTGAAAGTGGTAGCATGCTAATGAAAAATGGCATGGTACATGCCTATGCACAGCTACACACCTGTCGGGAGTACTGTGCGCATAACTTTGTTCTTTTCCCTGCTGAAGAAATGCCATTTCACACACATTGTAGCCTGACGGGATCAAACAGTACAAATGTAGCTGCCCCTCCCTCACTCACCAGCTCAATTCACTAATGCATTTATAGCAACGGTCTCGTTGGAGGCTCTTTCTATGCCCAAGATTTGCCCAAATCCTCCCACTTGCTTCAGGACCAGTTTATATCTGCAGCACTTGGCAACTGTCACTGAACTTGCAGTGAAGTATTTACTATTGCATTATCCACTCCTCTCCAGAAGAGCAAAGGCAAGCAGTTAAAGAAACATCTAGAGAAACATGCACATGCAAAACAGAAGAGAGCCGTCCACACCACCATGTAGGCAGCTGACTCAAAAATGGAGGTTCTAAGAGGTGGCCCAGAGAGTAAACTGCCGAACCGCACAGAAATTAACCACCTGGGAGCTCATCTACCAGCCTAAACCTTCCCCTATTTTTTTTTTCTAAGTAGAAAAGTAATACCAGTATATTGAAAGACCTTTGTAGAAGCTCAGTAATGTACAAAGTGACAGCTTGACAACACATTTCTCTGTTTATATTTGCAGCTGTCTTCTTTCCCTTAGGTTATTGTACACAGCTTCATAAGCCATCAACTATACTTAAGATCATCACGTACTTATCAATAGATAAAGGCATCCTACCAAAGAAATCCTGCTCCACTAGTCAGGCTAACAGACCTTCCTTAGTGAAAGGTCAATACTGAAACCACTTTCTAGCTAATTCCCCTTCTTCCTGCTGACTCTCTCTTTCAGGTGGTATTGAACTCTGTCTACCAGCTGAAAATTGCACTTTTACTTCAAGACACTGTGCAGCTGTCTCCTTTTTGGATTCGAAAATGGACTATCCCGCTGCAGTTCCTGTACAAAAAGCGCCGATAAGTGGGATGAAATGCTTCTGGAAATGCCTTTCTCAAGCCTTCAAATTACAGTGAGATGAATCATTCTCCCTCTACCGCTCCACTAATTGCAGAGGGAAACCAGATGCCTTAACTTCTAGGCAGCTACACTCAAAGCATGGGAACCCCACCCCACATCCAATTTTTTCTTCCCCCAGTTAGAAAGAATTCCAAGATCTCTTACATTTTATGAAGCTTACACTGAAGACTTGTGCTGATGGACTTGTTCATCTAAGATAAAGCCAGCCTTAACCTCGGCAGGCTTTTTTTTTTTTTTCCCCCTCTAATCCATCCTCCCAGAGAGGCTCAATATCATGGATTGCAAAGTGCTTGGCATTTGTCACCAGAGTTTCTAACATCATTAGTGACTTAAAACACTTCTCTCAGCATTCAAGTGATTTGTTAATTTCCAATCTAAATTTAAAACAAATTTACAGCACAGTCCCTGCAGAACATTTTGAGAAGACCCAATTCATGCTTGACTTCAGTCTAATAGTCAGTTGATGTAAATTCACATTCTCTTGAGGAAAGGCTGTGTGATTTGTCCTGTGACACAACATTTACTGCATCAGCAGCCCTCACATCCCCTTCGTTAAGCCATGTTACTGCAGTGCTGCTAATATACACTTTTTTAAATAGCTGCAAAATCTTTTTTGATTCAAAGAAGTACATTTCTTTTGTTGACACCTATTCCTAGAGGAGGCTTAACTGGAACTGAAAAAGGGCTAAATTTTCCATAGCATATATTCATTCAGATACAGTCAGGTATATTGCAGGTTTTGGGGAGCAACGTTTATTTCCACTATTAGTAGTTCAGCTTTTACTTTATTATCAACAAAGCCACCTCTGAGGCATGGAGAAATTATTCATAAAAGACCACAAAAGAGGGGGATAAGGAACTCACCATAGGGAACAAGACATATTCTCGGAGGAAGTCGTGAGATTCAAACTGATTATAGTCTCCAAAATCCGCTGGAAAAAACAACACAATTACTCATTTTAGCACTTTCCACACATTAAGACCACACTCAACCTTTGCACAGATGCTTAAGTTCAAGTGGGCGAGTTCTCTCTGAAGCCACAACACAGCACAAAGATTTCTGCTTGTACTTTAGCTTTTAACATGGAGGTCTGAAAATAATAGTGTTATTACTACAGATCAAATAACAGCCAACAAGTAATTTCTCTCTTTTGATCCCTGATATTATGACCATTTGCAATGCTTAACCATCAGAAATGCAAGAGTTTCTTTTTCTGTAGCTTTCATGAACTAATACCACCATCTAATAAGGCTGTGATTGCTCAGACTCTTTAAAAATGCTGCATATTTTTGCTTCTCCCATGTTTCCAACCCTGACCAGGCAAAAAAAAAAAAAAAAAAAAAAAAAATTACCCTACCTCTATTACAATTCTACACAATTGTACAAGAGCTTCTTAATTTTAAGGCCTAGGAGGTTAAAATCCACTAGCCAATTCTATTAAAAATTGTCAAAAACCAACATGGGTTGCAGGGCAGAGGTGGAAGGTCTTATCCTTCTGCAGCCAGTGTAACGGTACAGGCACCGTATTGGTTTAACTGACTGGCCCACGCCATTCTACTTGCTTTTCTACTTCTTCTATATGTCTTTAAGAGGTACACATCTGCATGCTCATATCCACTCAAATATTGGGCTGAGGATTCTTGTCTAAATGTCCTTGAAACCATGGAGTTTTGACAATACTTCCCAAAGGCTAAACTACGTTAAAAAACCAAAACAGATCCAATATTTATCTAGCTGTTAAATACACAACAGCTTATATCAAAAGAATATCTTGCCAGGAGGTTTCTATTTTATATTAATTGAACTGGATGAAACACCATCTACAAGATCCTCATGTTATAGAAGCTGGAAATTCCCACCATAAATCACATTAGCTAAACATTCTTTCAAAGCTTCTAGACAATTTCACGTATTGCAGGATGCCAAAAATGCAGTTTCATTTTGTTTTCACCTCAGAGTTATGTTTTAACATAAACAGAAAGAAATCAAAATGGACATGAAACAGAGTCTGTAAATTTAAAAGAAATAAGTATTTCAAATATCCTCGGTTGCATCACTTGCAAAGGACAAAGGGAGTAATACAAGGTCAGGAAAAAAGCGAATGAGAATAGGTGCAGCATTCTGATGCAATAGTCTTTGAAATATAATAGATTATGTAGAAAATTCAGAATAAAAGTGATCATTTCAAACTGATTACAAAGACTGACTTGCCCTCAAATAGAATCATAGAATCATAGTTTTGGGTTGGAAGGGACCCCTAGAGGTCATCTAGTCCAACCCCCCTGCAGGAGCAGGGACACCGCTAACTAGATCAGTTTGCTCAAAGTTAGCAAAAAGCTCCAAAAACACAGGCCCAGTGAAACATATTCAGTACCTATGGAGTCCTAACTCACACACTGGAAAAACTTCATTTACTTAAATGGCAAGATTCAGTCTTGGTGGTAAACCAAGTAAACTTCATTTACTTAAATGGTAAGATATAGAATCTTACACATGTATTTTCCTTCATTAATAAAACATTTCAAGATTTGACAAGAAACGTTTTTTCTACAATTTTTAACCAAGAAATAAGGTATTAAAATGGAGCGTCTACTGCCCCAAGGAAGATCATACTAGCATTACTCTCCATCGAATTTTTAATTTTCAGGAATTGGATCTTAATGTTTGCTATTTTTATACATACTTCCCCCTTTCCTCTCATCAGAGGACATGCCCAGAGCATAACTGCTGAAACTCTGCCTTAGGTTTTCATAGTCAGTCATGGATGGACTGAAACATACTTTGTCCAAATCCAGTGCTTCCTCCTCCTGTCCATGTACATTATGCGATCCCACTTTTATTGATGTCCTTAGGAGGCTGAGAAGTAGTTTATTATTAACTTATAACTCACAATTATGGTCATGTGTTCTTTCATACTTCAGATAGCACTATACAGCAAAACGAGTTTTTAATTAAAGGCAAAATTAAAGCTGCTGCTATGCTCTTTGATGTAATTGCATTTCAAACCAAAGAACGTGAAGCAAATTCATTACTGCAAAGTACTCAGTGGTTGGAGTTGGAAGAACTGGAGTTTTGTTCAGATTCACTAACATGGATTTTAGAAATAGGAAAGTTGCACACTGTGATGTGGTCCACCATTCCCTCCCTGAGGCAGTGAGCGTTTCATCAATGGCAGTCCACCTATGCACTTTTAAATCAATAGAAAACCCAGCTGTTGTGAGTAGGAGTCATACAAGGCTTTAGTCAGTGCTCAGCTGACACGTAGAAAAAACCAAAAAAGCCAATGTTGGAAAAGGGCTATCAGGTCATGTCACCTTACCTTGCACTGCCAAACCAGCTAGTCGAATTCCCTGCTCCAGTGAAGAAAGTAATCGGCCATCAAGAACATCCTTTTTGACTTGTAGGTAATACTGATATCTACAAACAAAAAAGAGCACAAATTAAAGCATCTGTATGTTTGTACATTTTCTAAAGACTGCTGAAAGCAAGAAAAACTCACCACAAACAGGTCAGGCAGTTAAACAGCAGTCTGTGCCTGGCTTCAGAAGTTCCACATTACCAAAACAAATCAATATAATCTCTACATGTGCAATTCCAGGTGGATGAAAAGGAAAATAAAAACTTCTAATTTGTGTTCCCTAGACCACACAGAAGAGGAACATCTGCTGGGATTACCCCCTCCATAAGTTTTGTAGAGGCTACTGAAGACCATGCAGTCACCAATATAAAAAGAGGCTGTTCCATATTTCTTCTGTTGTTTGTGCTCCAGTGTCACCATTTTGATAGAAGAAACAGAATTTTAGCAATGTACTTTGGCCTACTGACATACCTAACTATGGGCCATATATAGAAGTTTTTTAAATTGGCATCTCTAATCTGTAAGGATGACTGACTTAGACACACAAATCAAGCAAAATCAGCTTCTAATATCATGCACTTGCTGATCCACAGTAACTAATCACAAGACAAACTATATTAGTTTTAACCACAGTGACAGAACTCATGTTTCACCTTATGTTTGCAATAGGGGAGATGAGGACAAACAAGAAGCTTTCCACAAAAACTTAACAAGCTACCATCCCCATCTATGCATCCTTCCCATCCACTGAACTGGACCAGACCCACAGCAGAGCTGGCCAAATCAGCAGGGATATGCAACAGTCCCTCTGGCATATCAGGTTAAAGTCCAGTGGAGACAGCTTCATTAACAGGCCACAACTTTTTATTCTGCAGGCACCAATGCATGTTTCCTTGAGCTACATGTTTCCTTGGCCTGGGCAGTAAAACCAGGCAGGGCAAGACAGGCAGCTGAAGTAATTATAGCCACAATTGTAAGGACACCACAATGGCCACTGATGTGCCACTAATCAAATACAGTTGAGTTACAGCAATATAATGATCTCACATCCATCAGCTTAAATTTTTGGTGCAAACATACGTAACCTGTCCCAACTGAGATGAAACAACTCCTCCTCAGCCAACATGCAACAACTCATCAGGTCTGAGCCCAAAGGCAGAGGTACTGTACCGACGGAGACACAGTCCATGGGTGCACTCAGCCTCACGCACCCAACCCTCAGACCTGCAGATAGTAACTGATGCGCCCAGGTGACCCAAGTTAGGGAACCCCAAAAACCGTCAGTCTGATCAGACATGCAGGTTGGGCTGCAGCTGAACCAGGTTAGGAAGTCACTGCTCCCTTTGGCTGCATGCCTGCTCACCCCCTTACCACAAGGGGCATCCCCTCAAAATGACATGGATTTAAAAAAGTAATTGCTTGAGGTAAACTAGGTTAGAAAGAAACAGTACACAAGCATGCTAGCCAGTCTCAAAGACTGCAACCTCTGCAAGGCGGACAGCAAAGAGCAGTCAGAAAGATTGGGGGCAGTAAACTTCTAACTGGACTTGGCTGCAACCGGAACACTACATCTGACCTTACCTTTGAACCTTTGGGAACAGCAAAGAAATTGTTCTGGTCTTTTTTTAATGATTTCAGACACGTATGTGTGTGCAAGTTACCTTCCCGGTACCAATGCAATTAACCTTTCCTTCTTAGAAGGGAGAACCACTGTAACCCATGTTACAGGGACCAAACTGCCTTAACTGTACTTGAAAATGTTACCAGTTAATTCTGTGTGGAGGTGTTAGAAAATACCTACATGCTTCAAAACCAGCTTAGCCTAAGCCACGCTTTGAGGGCTATTAATCCAATGCAGCATTTTACATTTTTCTTCAGTTAACTCTTCCGTCAGCAATGTGAGATGCAGTAACTTGCCACTAGACAGCACCAATGCTCTGACCAGACCCGTACTCTCAAGGCAGCAGGGTGTTTAGAGGCTACAAGCACTGCAGGGCAGAGAAATCCTCTCAGGGAAGGCCTCTGCTCATATTCTTCACGTCTGAGAAGTTCCCTTCGGAGTTTGCAATTTTTATGTGGGCTTAAAAGGTAATTGTTGGGTTACGAGTTTTAGGCTTCCTCTTCCCCTCTCTCCCCTACAAAAGGCAGAAGAACATTTTCAAACAGGAAAAATGTAATCTCATTTAAAATGCTTAGATTTGGCTTTCACACAGCCTAATGAAGATTAAAACTTCAGGGGATTTTGAAATTTGATTGAGAGAGGCAGTGTAAAAAGCATACGGCTTCTCAGCTTGAGCCCTGTGCTTCAGCCCCAGGTTTCACACTTGCTTGGTCCATTTGCCAAGAGACAAATCAGCTTGTTTCCACTTCTTTGCAATGACTAAATCCCAATTCTGAAAATACGCACGTCTGCATGCAAGCTTGACATACGCTGCTTTATCAAGTGTGCAGGTGAGCAAGTGTTTGCTGGATCTGGTCTTTGAGACTTGTAATCCTGAGAGCAGGCTATTTATGTCAACGCTACATATACACGCGTGAGTTATATATTCCACTCTAACAGAAAAAAAAGTAAAATCCACAGCTGCCATAAAGTTAGAGCCACTGTTAAAAGAAACACCATGTTAAGAGACTACATTAAAGTCAAAACAACGTAAAAATCTTATAATGACATCCTAGCTCTATAGAAGTCAAGAATGTCACCAGCTTTAGTGGAGCCATTATTTCAAGTACAGTGCCCACAAAACTATAGATAAGCCATAGACAGGATTATTTAGGTAAGCATCATCAAAAATACCATGTCAATGCAGTTACTGTAGTATCAAATATCACGATGAAGACTTTAAAAAGAAAAAGTGATGTGAGGTTTTAGTTGCGATTTTAATTGCCAATACTTTAGAAAAATTGTTTTAAGACAGCAGTCAGCACCTGCTTTATGAGAAAGATGCCCATTTACAGGTGTTTCACCCTGACTGTCAGAAACAGGTCACATTTAAAAATCTTAATAGGAATATTCTACAATATTACAGTACAGCACTGCATTTACTAACACTGTAGCAGAACAAAAGTTTAAGATTTATTATATATTGTAGATTGACATGCAGTAAGAGTTTAAAAGATGTATATAATTAGCTCTCTGACGTTACCTAGAGTATCCATCAGGAAAAACCTCATGGAGAAAGTTGTCACCTTTCACAGGCAAACGCATTGAAAAGCAATCGCCTGCTATGGCTCTGACACCTTTTTCTATAGAATTGCCAAGACAAACTGAAGAAGATTGAGGCAGAAACCTATGGTCTGTACCAGCTTCATCTTTACCCCTGGACTGGCAGTAACCAGGGTCACCCACCTAAGGTGTCCCCCGACATCTCCTTTCATTGTGGCCACATAAGGCATGAACTGGAGTGGCTAATTCCACTGTCAAGGAAGATGAGGAGCGTACCCTGGAGGAAGCTCTGCTGGAAGGCTCTAATAGCTCTACCAGCCGCAGATTCATGCCTCAGCTGTGCTGCAAAACTGTGGTCAGGCTCTCTGCCCGGCCAACAGACAGGAGAAATTGGCCCATATTTTGTCAAGGATTTGAGGCTCCTCCATCTGAAATTATGTTAAATGCTGTTATTATGTCACTATGCTCGCTGAGACTGCTCTTTGTTCGCTTGGATTGCAAAAGTAGATCTATAATTTGAGGGAAATCAAACATTTTAAAAATGATTCAGCTATAGATTCACTGAGGAAAACTGTTCCAGAACAGCAGATAAAAACATGCATTTCATAAGCCTCCTATTAGGTGGTTTAGTTGGAAAAGCATATGGAAACCAAAAAAAAGAGAAGTTTGCAATCTGCACCCCCAAATAATAAAAGGCAACAAATTCAAAATTAAGACTTACAAAGCTTTAATCACAGACCCATTCTGGCATACCAGGGGAGTGCAGGGCAGAAGAGACACCACCATAGCCAAGTGGGCTGAGAGCTGAAATCTCTCACCTTCGTTGTTCATTTTGGGTTAAACATTTTCAGCAGAGCCGTTGTGTGTGTATTCAATACAATAAAGGCTACTACAGTTTGCCAGCCTGTAGCTAATTCCAAGGGAAATGGGAGTGGACAACAAGTCTGAACAAAGCCATAATTATAAGGATATCATTTCCCACAACTCTATTTTGCCAACACAGAAAACATGAAAAGTGTATTTGCATCTATTGCATCAAAAAGCACAATTTTTATAAAGTAAATAAGCTGCAACTGGACAACTGTGAGACAGCATCTGAACCCTAGAATCACCATCTGCATTTTAGCAATCCATACTACATCAGAGGAAAAAAACCCCAAATATTATTAGTAAGCAGGAGATGAGGATAGTGGTTTAAAATTTAATTGCAACACCCAGATTCAGACTCAGCTACAGCTGTGTAAATGCAGAGAAACTCCATTTGCCCATACAATTCTGCATAGACCTCCCAAGATCAGGATTCATGTTTGTTCTTCTGTCACTTCAAAAAAAGAACATGGCTGTTTGTATAGTGTCACTGAATTCATTGTACCCTTCCATCATCAGTTTATCTGATGTATAACCTCTATTGCTGCTTTACACATGCAGAAAATTAATTTTACTGATTTCCTTTCTCTTCAACAACCAATGTTTCAGATACCACATGCTACACAGGACCTGGCCTAATCAATATTGGAGGTAAGATCTTTGTAGAAAAATTAAAGCTTGGTTTACAAAAGTAAGAACACAGGTTAGTTTTGCAGAGTAGTTGCACTGGTGCACTGCATCTTCACAATCTTCCTACTGGTGACTTCCACAACGAACCACAAGGCAAATACTTAATTAATAATTACTTAATATTATCAGACCTGGTAGCCTTAGTAATCAAGTAGCATCCAACTCTGCTAGGAAATATACAAGAACAGAACAAAAAAAAATGCTTATTGCCCCAGGGAAGAACAGAACAGAAAAAATGCTTATTGCCCCAGGGATTTATAATCTATCTGTCTATCTGTATTTCATACACATACATGATCTAAAAGTTTATACAAAAAGATGTCAGGATTGAGATAATAAGGATTAATACTGTTTGAATGCTGTACTGTGATCAGCCTGGATTTCTGTTATTTTTCCCTGGTTTTACTTTCCTTCTCTGCATATCAGGGACAGGAAGGGTTTGGCATATACAACATTATCTCTAGTGCAGCAGGAAGCACTTTAAAAAAACCTATTTTTTTAATCAGTGTGTTTTTCTGGAAATCTAATGAATAAATGTATCACAGCTTCAATACCAAAAAATATTTACCTTGAGTGCATCTGAAAATACACAAAGCACTACAAAACATATATTAGTTACCCATGAGGTACAATTCCTTTAAAATCGTTTCTAATGATGCAATTACTAGCATGACTTACTTTTTTATAACTCATTAGGTACCTTTTTGGCGTCAAGCCTATCTATTGGATAACTGCATAGCTATGTAGTTTAACTTCTCTGGAGGAAAAGAGAACTGCTTTACCGTTTCATATCTCCAAAATAAGAAGCCTTTAAGACTCAAAGGAGAAACAGATTGGGCCACAAGTGGTTTAGTTCAAGATCTTCAGCTCTTTTCCAACTTCAAAGAAAAAAAATTGCAATTAGAGTACAATATGACCTTCTAAAATTAGGAACACAATAAAAGTCTCATTGAATCACAACAGTCCAACTCAGCTCATTTGGGCTTATCTTAGTATGGTAATATACTTCTGAGAAGAGACACTGGGATGTACACTTATGAAATAATCTGCCCACAGGGGAAGTACTTTCTGCAGAAGAGAGGCCTTTTATCACTTACTAGAATTATTTTAAGCATTAGCTTTGATATTCATGTGTCTATTGTTCATCTCACACCTTAAAATCTGCAGTAATCTTGGCTTTGATACTATTTAGCAACAGGATTCCACAGATTGGAAAGCTATGTTTTAAAGAAACCCCCATTTTTCATTTTAAACACAGGGTCTTTCATATTTTGTCAGTCTTTGAGTTTGATGAGCCAATAACTCGGCGATTCAATGCAAAGGAACTAACTGATAATGACCAAAAGGTTATTTTTATTTATTTATTACATACTTGAGACAATCACAATAATACTTAACTCTTACTGGTTGCTTTTCTGAGAAAAAAAATTTTTAAATGGTATTAATGATCATTAGCCTAATTTTATAAATAAAGTATCTGAGGCACATGGCTGGTAAAGATACTCGTGTAAACTTGGACAGGAAGCCAAGTCAGATTTGGGAGATCTAGGTTTTGTTCCCAAGCCTCAATCCAGAGTACTACTTACTTGATGCTGCTTATTTCATGCAGGTCATTCAATATACTGCAACAATACTAACTGCAAACTTGGACTGGATTTTATATGGCAAGAAAGAAAAGCAGGCAGGCAGGCAGGCAAGACTGGTCTTTTCAGATACAACGTTCAGTATATTGGCAAGGATGGCGTTATGATTTCTGGGCTTGAGCATGCTGGAACACATTTTAGATGCAAGGATTCAATCAGCACATCTTAATCTAAAGGCATTTTAAAGAATGAGGTACATATATTTATGATGTCATTGTCAGTAACGCAGTGCTAAGGCCTTGTCTTTGCCGTTGTAAAAAACTTAGATGTTTTTGATAAACAGAACACTTCCAGCTCGCTCCTCTGGAATTTCATCAACTTCTCTCCCAGTGAAAGTCTGATGTTTCTCAGTACTAGACAATAGCCATTTATCTGGGATTTGTGGTAGAATATAAAAAGCAACGGCTGCGCTTCCACCACTAAAGCGTAATATTTTTGGAAGGGTATTATTGAGAACAAGTCTACCACACCCTGTCACAGACCTTCAGAAAGATCAGCAGACTTGCCAGAAAAAAAAAGGGAAGGAGGCAAAAGAGCCTTTGTCACACATGCAGGAGGAAATTCCTTCAGAAGCTCAAGCTGTCAATGCCAATAGTAAAAACACAGTCATAACAGTTTCTAGGGTAGGAACTCCTTGATCATAACAACCTTATAAGGTAGGTCAAGGTTAGCTTCAGGTAACTAAGAAACAAGGTTGTTCAAAAGCAGCATCCAGTTTTCTACATCCTGGTTTCCTCCAGCAGCTGGATGGAAAACATGACGGAAACAAAACATAAAATAAATTAAATACATGGAAAGATTTGTGTCACTCCTTTTCCCCTTCCTAATGAGACAGAACAATGCTGGATTAGCATCATTTTCACACGTAGGACTGAAAAAGGAGGACAGATCAAAACACAGTTCATTATCACCTACTTCCACATCACTCAATCTCTCTCTTTAAAAGCAACAGTTTACAGCTGAAGGGGAGAAAAGAGGATTTGGCTAAAACAGGCTAATTTCACAATGGCGGTCACTTTCCATTTGTTTTGATATGCAATTTGCAAGCACCGGGGACAAATAATACACATCCTGGATGGCTGGCTTGCTCTAGGAGCTGCAGTGAGGCACACAATGAAAGGCAAGCTACCACACCTGACCCGTAAGGTTCCTACCAAAGGCCAATGTCTTCAAAAGGTTAAGGTCCAGCTACACAGTCAACTCCTGGCTGAGGATACTAGAACAGGAAAACCTTTGCGCACCTAACAACAGTCTAATCGGAATTTTGCACTGCTTAGTTGCTGTTTACCACCTCTTATTTCATCGGTTTACTACTGGAAGGTGGTCCATTTACATGCATACCCCAAAAGACAAACTATTAACATTTCCCCACCTCCACCAATTCTTTACACAGCTGGCAGAAGATTTCAAATGTACATGCAAAGTATGAGCATTTTAGGAGCAGTAAGCTTTTTTTCTGGCGTGAACCGGTCAATGAAGTCAAACTTCTGCAGCAAAACTGAGCATTCAAAAAAGAATATATGTATTGCAAATGGACATGGGACTCTTTAGGTAGGTAACACATGCTTTATAACCTCTCACGTAGGCTTCCAGCATAGCCTGGTATCAACGTGCTGTGGCTCGCTGATGGCCAGCATTAAGCAGGTGGCCAGTGAAACCCTTCGCAGTTAGACACGAGGCAACAGCATCCCACTCAGCGTTCTCGTGGGCAGTGAGAGACTGAGCTCGGATTGTAAAGAAGCGCTCTGCCAGTGTTTTTTCTTTTCCTGCCTTTTCTGATGGGCCACAAGCACGGACATGCACCCAGGCCCTGTTGCAGCCTGCAGACATGACACAAGCCTTCCAAAACACGCACTCCTTCCGCAAGAGGCTTAGCCAGCAGATGCAGCTTTACAGCATCCACCAATTTCTCTATATTTAAAAAGGAACCCCCCAACTGCAACAGGTCCATCCCCTGTACTTGTACTTTTTGTTAAGAGTGTATTATACTTTTTGGATACTCCAAGTTCAAATAAACCCACAAACACAAAGTCAAACTTTAAATAAAAAGGCCAGTAATGGCATGCTTTAGCAAGAAAGGAAGGCATGCCACAACCTGATCCTGATTTTCTGCCCTTGAACTCTTGAATTAATTATAACAAATTACAGGGAGCCCCACTACAATTTATAAGCACAATAAACTCCCTTACCAACCACCTATAATTTTATCAAAGTTAATCCAAATACCTAAAGAATTATACAGCACAAAACTCCAACATGTCTTTTAGAGTAAAAAAATGGGGGAAGCCATATTCCCTTGTCTTCCGAGCCCACTCTCTCAGCAAAGGCTATGTTTGGTCTCTGCAAGCTGCAGTCCAGCAAAACCAGGCCCTGGTGACACCACCATAGCATTCATCCTTATAAAGGTTGGAATGGGATTGCAAGAGTAAAGCAAAATGATCAAAATCATATAACATAAAAAAAAAAAATCTGTATTTTAGCATTTTCAGCTGAAAAACAACATAGTACTACACGGAAATACTGGAATAAAACATTTGGGAGTGAAGAGTTTGTTAGCCACAGGTCTTTGAAAAAAGCCACATACCCATCTGGTCTGGGTTTTAAGCACATGCTAAAAGTGTTATTGCTCAACATGGAAATCCTATTGACTTCAGACTACTCACATAGTTAAGCTTAAATACACAATCACGTCTCCTGAACTGAGCAAAACACTTGCATTTGGCTACAAATATCCAAAGGTTACAACACAGGAGACTATTTTTTCTTACTAACATTTCACTTTCTTTTTTGATCATTAAAAAAAAAGTAGAACTGAGTCAGGTAGGTGAATTGCAGCAATGCCACATACTGCTTTTCATACGTAGATCTTAAATACTGTAGAGAAAGATCAATATTTTCATTCTTCCATCCTATCACCAAAATAAAATAAAATAAAATAAAAAAATCACAGTGTTCAAACAGGGCCCTGAGGAAGGATGCAAGATGCAACTTCCCGTAATGGTGGTAACACTGGAACTAAGCCCAGATCACCTCTTCATCAGTAGGGTTCACAGGCCAAATAGATATCAAAGCCTATGAGAAAAATGCCTCTTGATAAACTTCCTTTATCCTTTTGGTGTAGTCTGCAAGAAAAAAAAATGTCAGCACTCAACAGTGGGGTTTTTTTGAGTGCAAACCCACAAGGTCTCAAGCAACTGCTGCCTCCACCTTCACCTTCCCACTAACACGGTCTCCCATACAGCATTCCCATACAGGGTCCCAGGGCTCCTTCTCCTCACCCTGGGCTGTGTGTGCCAGAGGCGGCTATTGCTCTGCAGTGGGACTCCAGGAATTGCCAGGGCTTTTGCATGCAAAGCCAGCATCTGGCTTGAGAGCAAAGTCAGAGGGACAAAACTGCAGAGTACCAGTCTGTATCACTTTGCAGAGTGGTTCTACTGGCCATCACCCCTCCTTTGCTGCATGACACAAAACACAGGCTCCAACTGTAAATAGGAGCTCCAACCACATACAGGCTCCACCTCTATACAGGTGCTCAATAATATGACATAGCATGCAGCCTACGTGTCATTTCCCCCTTAATTAGTCATATCCTCAAAACATCAGGTCCCACACACAGTCATGCCCCCAAATCTTAGATGGCATAAAAGTAATGGCAGCTGTGAAGATCCATCCTCACAAAGATGCAAAAATGAAGAGATGAGCCGTGGCTATGTACGTTGAAGACTACTAAACCTCATGGGAAAGAGGAGCCAATAAAACCCTGTTGGTCTTTCCTAATTTGGAACCAGGAAAGACTTCAGCAAAAATGAGATTAGACCCCAAAAAGTTAATAATAGCTTTAGATTTACTTCCTTTACTCATATGTGTTGACTCAGTTCAAAATATGCTGTTCCCTGCCCTGAAAAGAAAACGCAGCTAACCTTCAAGCTGTCTCCACTGTGGGAAAAGGTGGTTTAAGTTACATATGGAAGCAATATGAGTCAACAGTTTGAAAATTCTCCTGGTAGCCAGCCAGGTTAATGGCCACGCAGGTTAGAATATCACACTAAAAAAATGTGGTAAGTTAACTAGAGCATTTTTATACTCTAGCTTATACTCTGCAACACTGAAAATAAACAGATAACTTTTTTAAAAATTAGGCTAAGTACAGGCATAACTCTAAACTATTCTTTGGACACAAAACAAGCAGGAAGAGTTCTGATTGCCCCATGCTCTCCCCCCCTTCATTATGCCAGTTGGAGTAATAAAACATATTGTATACATCACATATACCCCATCTCATTTTTCAATATATTTTCCAAATGTTCTCTTCCAGTAGGGCTCTAAACTCTGGAATGACCTAAGTCCACCAGCCTTTTCTGGTTAAATGTACTGCTGTGCACTGATGCAAAAGTTGAACAGTGAACACATATACCAGTGAACAACCGGTATGCATACATAAGCATCCAGAAGCACATCACAAAATGATTGGTTTGTGGGTAGAGAGCAGCATGCAAGTGTATTCAGGTATTACTTTATTCAAAGAGCAAGTGAACATGTTCAAACTTACAGAAAGCATGCTTAACCTGAACTTTAAAAAAATAAAATAAAAAAAAAAAGCTCTGGTAGCCTGCAGTGAAACCTTGTTCATGAATTCATGGAACTCATTAAAAAAAACCCTATCAGTAAAACCTTTAGGTAGTATCCCAACATCACATAATCAACGTCGAAGAAAGCACTGTTGATTTAGTGGAATTTTACCTTGCAGGGAGCTAAAATCCAGTCCATTCACTACTGCCTTTTACAGTAATCTGCCCTGGTAATAAGAAAACACTGCTTGAAATGTGACACAATGAAGTTGCCACCTATCTATAGGCTGTCAGTACAATAGCTCATATTCCTGTGAAAAGATTGTTGAAACACCTACATTAGCGCTCACTGCCAGCAGAAAACAGGAAAACTCAGGTTGCTTCCACCTCCCAAAGAGCTTGGTGACCCCCGTGTTTTCAATGGAATCGTTGAAAACAGTCACCCCACACATCAGTAAATCATGCAATAAAACCATGGGCCAGGAAGTTCTAATGTCCCAGTGAACACAACCCTGCAAAAGTGAACACAGCTCTGATAACAACAGGACGTTGCCAGAGAAATACGTGAATCAGTGCCCTGTTGGGTGGATAAGTAGATCCATTTCATGAAATGAATAACTATTCTTTGTAAAAGCTTCAAAAACAGCTGAAGATATCAAGTGCAAAAGCAGCTGCCAAAGATAAAACAGTGAACCAGTAAACATCTCACTGCACAGGAATCTGCCATCTTCCGACACTGAGATTTCTGCCAAATTCTTGTTGAGATTTTCAGTTGCATAAGGGCCTCCACACAAATGCTTCTTTTAAACACATTCAGAGACTTCAGGGTTGTACTGACATCCAATTGCAGCTCCTTTAGCTTTATATCCTGCCAGCAAGGCAAAAAATATTAAAGGTATTCAGCTCCCCAAAAAAGGGTATGTTTAGAACTAGTTTTCATGGTTTGTGTCTCAGCTATAACAGAAGGGAAAAAGTTTGCTCCAGCCTGCAGCACAACCATCAAAATTCAATAAATTTAACTGAAGACTGGCAGTGCCACTATAACCAAGACTCCCACTGCCTACTGAATTCTCAAAATTTAAAAAGCAGTTAGAAGCCCCAACCAAAAAGCACACATCTGTTCGCTCACAGGTTGCTGCTACTGGTTTGACCCTCTTTCGGATGCTGCAGCCATATTTCAGATATCTTATCTGGTACTTCTAAAGAGAAGACCAGTGAGCTGCAGTTCCCTTTTCAAAACATGCAGTAGAAAAGAGAGAATGAATCACCTGCAGAAAGTGATGCACAAGAGAGGAATCCTGAATCACGCTGTGGAAACGCCCATTTGTTCTCACCGATTACACATGAAGTCTAGAGCAACCTTCACTCTTGAGGCTTCATCAGAAGAAACTACATGACTAAGGTAGGATCTGTCTGTGTCATGAAGACTTTAAGTGGTATATCCCATAGTAGTCTGCTCTTCCCTAAGGAGAAACTGCTAGTCACTGCTACTGCATCACATGGGAAGATAAACAGGAGAACACTAGCCCCAATCTAGGTAACATGTTCGTCTGTCAAAACCAGTGCCTTAAACTACACCAGGAGACAAGTCAGAAGCAGCATACCAATCTATGAGGTACACCATAATATTCACTGTGTACACAGTGTTCCTTAATGAATGGGCAACCTCATTCTGCAATGATACACATTGCTACTACACCTTAAGGGGTAAAAAAGGCAGTCAAGCGCTTTGCAGTAGTCTAAATGACAAAGGCAGAGAGCAGCACAGTTCATAGATTGGAAGAAGAGTGATCCTTTTCATCTGCATTTGAGGAGATGCATAAAGGCTGATGGGCGCTTCTGTGAATCAAGCAGCTAGGGATGACAAGTATTTTCCATTTTTCTACTTTTCTTATCCTTTCTCCTGTAAACCAAAAAATTGAAAAGAACATCTTTTTTTTTCTAGGGAAAGCAAAATCACTCCATGACAGTAACTATCTCTGTAGCTATTATATACTAAAATTTCACAGAATAATTCTCAAACTCCTCACTGTTAGCCACAAGTGAGAGATTAGACATTTTCTGAAATAACTTGCTCCTTTCTTCTGCCTAAAAAAAAATGGACAAATAGATTCATAAACATGCACCACGCCTTGTCCCAAAAAAGCTTTGCTTAGTAAAATCCTAATGTTACAGGTCAGAACCAAGCTCTGAAAAGCTGGGGAGGGCCTTGGTAGGGCCATAGCTAGTGAAGTAGATGATAAGCTGTTCCTCTTTCAGAAGTAACCAAGCATCACTTGGGCTTTACTTTGAAACTGTCTCATTTTATGCAAATGTTCTTTCTAGTTTATGGGCAACAAGTGTTTATTTTCTTCTCCTCAGTTAAGGAAGCAAAAGGAAACAGCTCTAGTACCAGCATGTCACTTGTTTGATACCAGAACTCCATAGGCTTGTTTATTTTCGTAAAAGTGTACTAAAATACAGGCTATTTTTAGGCTAGCAAATTACTTCTTGCATCTCTTCCATGCTGCTACAAACCAAGTCCTCTGCTCCATGCAACCTACCAGTTCAGAGGGATGCCTGTATACACAATATTTATACTGATGCGATGTAACAACACACCCACAAAACTGAACTGCATCCACCATCACGCTTACCAAGTGCTTCCAGACCCTAAATATTCTTACCTGGGGCCAATCCCAATGGGAGACACAACTAACACCACCAAGTGGCTCAGAATCAAGCCCTTTGATGCAGTTTGAGACCATTGGAAACACTGAAAAGGCAATGTAACAGATGCCCTGAAACGCTGCCAGTTTTCCAGCACGTAGTAGTATTCGCGTTTGAAAACAATATTGTCCTCAGAAATTTTTTAATTGTTGCAACTGCTGCATAGCAAAGCCAATGAACTACATTCCTCATGCCTCTGCTGCTATTTCCATTTTTTAAGGTACAGGAAAACCTCATCAATCACTGTAATCAGTGCTCTTCCTGGTGCCAATAGTAAATGAAACAAAGAGACAAGATTTTTAAAAAGGTTATCTTAGCTTTAAAGAAGCTTCCTCTTGGCATATGTGCACCAAGAAATAAAGAGCTACTTCACCCCCAAACTTAGTGACAGTTAATTTAGTTCAAACTATCTTTTCTCTTCATGCAATGCAGAACATCATGAAGTCTAAATGAAAGGAGTAATTCTGCCTTACAGGAAAGGAAAAATGTCCCCCTACTCGCTTTTAGTTGTGTCTGGTTTAAAACAATGACAATCCACTAACAACCTTCAGGGAACAAAATCCATCAGAAATGATCCGATTGAGAATCATTCCCACAGCCACCACAGCAGAAGCTTCTTCACTAAGTGTACAGAAACCTCCCGACAGAAGCTCAGTCTCTGCTTTAGAGAGAAGGCAACGAAGGCAGCAGGGTGTCTGTCGCGGTGACAGCAGCGTGCTCCCATCCATCAGGAAACATTAGACTTGAATTTCAAGTCTATAGAATATTATTTCTGTCTAGAAATAAAACTATAACAAAGTCAGTTTTTTGTTTATCATTTTGTATCTCTACACCCTATCTCAAGCCTGACAGTCCTTGAGAGTAAATACCTAGCTGAAGGTTTCTTGTAGAGTCTTCAAGTGTGAGTAGATCTAGCTGAGCCATGGTGTTAAATACAACTTCTTCTGACAAATCCTCCAGCTGTGTAAGAAGCTTACTATCCACACGCTCATTCTCTCGCCTCAAGACAGTCTGCAATTCAAAGAAAGCAGCACACAACTTTCCACTTTTCAGCACTATTTAAGATAACCTGCTACAAACACAAAACAAGAACAGGGGGACACGTTCAGATCATACAAGCAAACTTTCAACTGGTTTCCCATAAACACACGCGCACACACAAAACAGGTACTGTTAACCATACAGCTAAGAATATGCAGCCACGTGTGCGTGTGGCACTGGGAAATCTAACAGGGGAAAGTCAAGGACCAAGAAGGAGAGGATTTAAACAGAAGAGAACTGATACTCCAGGTTATCCCACTCATCCACAGAACACAGGTGTTTACTGCCAACAGCGGTGAGGACAGCTTCCTCACCGGCTGAGAAACAAAAAGCAGTAGGTGACTCATCCAAACACGCAGCTTCATGCACAAAGCAAGCTTTTCACTGATAAAAATAGAAGGCCAGATTTCTAGCGTTAGCGTCATTGCAACTGTCAGATATCACAGAATAAACATACAGGCCACTTAAAAAGGTTTTCATTTGCTCGCAGGAAGGCAGAAGATTCTCTCTCCTGCATCAGAAATTGGTTAGACCTCCAAAGCAAGTTTCAAAATGCTTATCTTTAAGGATCATAAAATGTCCTAGGTCTCCCAGGTTCAAACAGTCATGTGGACCTTCAGCTCTTCTTTTGGGAATTAAGGTTCAATCCTGACTGTCCTATGCAATTCAAGACATATTTTTAACATGATGGTTTGCAGCCATATCCTAATCATAAACAGTCGCTTCCTCTGATGACCAGGAATAGGACATGAGGGAATGGAATGAAGCTGCGTCAGGGGAAGTTCTGATTGGACATCAGGAAAAGGTTCTTCACGGAGAGGGTGGTCGGTCACTGGAACAAGCTCCCCAGGCAACTCATCATGGCACCAAGCCTGCCAGAGCTCAAGGAGCATCTGGTCAATGCTCTTAGTCATATGATTTAGTTTTAGGTAGTCCTGCGGGGGGTTGGACTCTGTGATCCTTACGGGCCCCTTCCAACTTGAGATATTCTATGATTTTGTGATTCCTCCTCTTTCCTGCCCTATATACCTACATTTTCTATCCATCTGGCTCCCTCTGCACTTCTGAAATGGATCACAATTAAGGCACTGTCATCTCTGAAGTTTCACAGGCCATGAATCAACCCTCCTCAAAGTCATGCTGTTGTTGAAGAATGATACTACTTTATTTGGTAAAGCTAGGTGCTCTTTTTCCTTCTAGTTTTTGAAGGCGAGAGTACTTGGAGGTATACCTCTCATGCCTTTATTTCCTTGCTGTGTTACCAATCTAGTTTGAGTTTTGTTCTGAACATCTAAAAAAAATCCCAGACTGAAATTTGTATCATTACCTCATTTCAAGAACTGCAAAGTTTAAGGAAAACCCTAACATACACAATAAAAATCACAAGCATGGACAATAAAATTGTTACATCATTCCACCTAGGTGTAGAATTTTTCCAAAAAAGCTGACTCATTTCTGGTTCCCAACTATGCTAAAAGCCATCCACATTCCTCACCCCTCAGCAGAAGTCAGGAAGAGCTTCTCAGCGTTCAGTGCAAGCTCAGGCCACCAAACCAACGTACAGGTTCCGCAACTGTCTTCAACAGCACACGTGCCCAGGTGGACAGGAAAGGAAGATAGAAAGTGCCTTTTCCCAAGTACAAACACCTCCACCAGCATGAGTGGCAATGGAAGGATTCAAGCTGGTCTACCCAAGAGCAGAAAGTAAGCTCCAGCACTGTGTGTAAATGGTGTATCTTTATCATACGAGAAATGTCAGTATCACTCAAAATGTGACCTTTACTGCCATTTAAAAGGGCCCAGTAAAAAGTCTGGAGTACTCCAGAAGTATCTGTTCTACTAAAATTGAACATACAAATAGTTCCCGTCAGGAGAGCAATACGTAAGAACATGTGATTAAGCCCCAGAACATAAAATAAGTATTATTTTCTCATGATCAGATGTAATTGTGATACTTCCTAATGCCAAGACGTTCCTGTTACAACATTTCTAACCATCACAGCCACTGCCTTCAAAACACACTAAAGCAAGAATGCAGGCTGAAGTATCCAACACTGTATTTATAGTTATGCAACATATTTTTTAGAATTGCTACATATGTACTGCCCAACCACACACATGAAAACACATTCACTTTCTGGTCTAAAAGCACAGTATAATGTAATAGATTAGATCTAAGCGTCAACAGTTTCTTGAAATATCTGGCACAAAGAGCTCAGCTTTCAATAACCAACATGCAGAGAACAAGCTCCCCATTCACTGAAGAAAGTCAGCTGGGAGAAGGGTTTGCCCTCCTCAGCAAATTATTTTATAAACAGGGAATTAATGTTGAATCTTAGGTCTGCCTTGAAGGAGTTCTTATTTTTAAGTCAAAGTTTAAACATCCACTAAAATACACATCCATAAAGAACCAACTCAAGAATATTACCGAAAAGCAAAACAACACATATGCTGCAATAATGTGAACACAAGAAGACCCAAGCAAATACTGCACATTATTTGTTGCTGATGTCCTCTAAAAACAACATTAAAGCTAATTAAGTATCAGCTTGTTTACAAGAAGGCAGGCTACAGGCCTAATGTGTGCTTTTTATGCTGCAGTAGCCACTAATATTAAAAAAGTCCAATAATTAAAACAAAACAATGAAACCATCAAAGGAGTACCAAAATGCAAATACCCCAGACTGTCTAAACCTGGGTGGCCACCCAGGGCTCTTAGGACTCATCCAGCTTGCAAGCAGTTCCAGAGCTGCTCCCTTGCCTGTGCTATGTCGTGAGCTCCTAGACAGTAGCTGGGGTGGCTGAGACTGTTGCTATTTAGTCCCAAATTCCTGCAGTTGGAAGAAAAAAAAAAAAAAAAAAAAAAAAAGAATAGGGATAAAAAAAAAGGTCAGGACTCATCCACAGTCTTGTCCAACAGAAGAGAGCTGGGATTCCTGGGGACTCAGGACTCACTGGGGGTTCATGACTACCTCCACCTTGCAATGAATCCCAGAGCTTGCCTTTCTCCCAGCCTTGGGGGATATGTGCAGTTCCAGTCATGAGACGATCAGCACTGGGACCACGATCAGGACCAGGACCTGTAGGGTCAGGCAGGCTGGCAACCACAGTCCAAATCAAAATAGGATTCTGTTCCAGCAGAAATTTCTTTGCCTCCCGTTGATTCATGAATAAGACATTTACGTCAGTACTTGTCCTAACTCTTCTTTTGCTGTGTTTCAGGACACAGCACCTACCTACAGCACTGTGTATTAGTTCTTCAGTTACAAAAGAAAGAATTAGTACCACCACGTATAGATCAGTTGGCACCCCATGCCACCTCACAGTTGTTCCCCACCATTCATTCCCCTATAAAAATTATCCTGTAATTTGCCTCTCAAAATCATTTAGCTGAGAACAAAAAGCTTGGCAGGATTCATAGGACAAAATTATCTTCTGTTTCTGAGGTCTGCTGTTCTGACAGAACATCCTGTCCTTTTCATTTGATATGACTTCCATGTATAACAGTGATTGTTTTAATTCATGTGAATCATTTAAAATTACAGTCCATTGACCTATAGCTCTCTATAAAACAGAAATATTATATATATATAAAACATATATAATTATAAAGTTGGAAATACTCTGTTAGAAGAAAGGAGCTACACTGGTTTATGCTACGCAAGGATCCGGCCCAATATAAGAAACAGACAAAGAGAACCAACAGAGACTTTTTAACTGGAAATAGTCAAAAACATGGGACTCTCCTGATCATTATCATATTTGTGTTGAAGACAACAGTCTTGCTTCTTAGTGAAGAGGTGCATCGTCTTTCCTGTTGGGCAAGGCACATGGCTCTTTCTAGTGCCAAGAGAGGGCTATGTGTCAGCCTTTCCTGCACAGTGTGAGCAGAGCGGCTCTGCAAGCGCAGCACAGCTGATTGGCACGTGCACACCAGTTATGACATTTCCCAGAAGAGAAGCAATGAGAAACCGGTTGCATTCATTTCTCTGGAAGCTACATAGCCTGCTCCTGGATACCATCGTTCCAAGACAACAGACATGTTCTTAAAAACGTGTGCTGGGAAGTACACCATAAACATGAAATGATGAAGGTTCTCGGGAATAGATAAATTTGGACACGGCAGTAAGGCTTCTACTGCCTGAAAACCAAACTTTTTTCCGCTCAGTTACACCAGTAATACTCAGTAGTTAAATCCTGACTTAAATCTCCGGGTGCGAGAGACCAAACTCTGGCCTTGCGTTTTTTAAATACTCTACCTTCCCACTTGCCATATATCACTTAGTTCTTGCTCATCTGCTGACCCATCCAATTTAACCACACACCTCTCTTCTCCTCACCTCCTGCATGATATTTCTCTATACTTTCATTAAAAAAAATAAAAATTAAGTGTTGCTGAATTCTTAATAATTAGCATTAAAAAAATCCTATGGGTCTATCAGAGGTGTATTAACAAGCATGGCCACACAACCTGTCATGGTCCATCACTTCAGGCAAGCACAGTCAAGGCTTACCTGAAGAAATGAGATGGTACGCATCACGCTGTTTTTTTCTGTGATATACAAAATAATAATTTTGGACAATGAAGCCACCACAGTCCTCAAATCAACTGCTGTGAGTTCAAAAGTACACACAGAGACTTCTCAGACAGACACAAGCTGCAGGTGTGACCAAGCATGAAAAGCAAAGCAGCCTCATGTACCACCTCACAACCTTAACACAGCCAAAAGAGTTCCACATCATCGAGCTTGCCACAAAACCAGGCTGGCACAGGAGGGTATGTGACATCCAGCCTTAACAGCAATCAAAAGCACAACGTAAAGACAGCAGCACCTGGTACAAAACTCCAGCTGATTGTACTTGTATTAAAAGGTAACAACACAGGAGGAACTGAAACTTTAGCTTATTCAAAAAAAGTAAAGCAAAGCAGACTAAAAGCAAAGGTAAGCTCAAGTAGGTGAGACATTTAAGAAGGACTTTTTGGACGGGAAGGAAAAAAAAAGTCCAGAGTTGATAAAAAAAAAAAAGTAGATTTGCCAGAGCATTTTTCCCCCGTAAATATGAAGCTAATTTTTCCCCTCTACTTTATCCTCCATGATTTAAAAATTCATACAGTTCTAAGAGTCTGTACCTCATGCATTTTAGAAGAATGTCTGTTTAAAAATTCTTCACATAACACTTGAAGAAAGGGAAAGGTGGGGAATTGTGAAGAAGAAATACTTCCTTAAAAGACAAAACAGAAAAACCCCCCAGCTATAAGAAATGGCAAAGAAAAGGGTAAGGCAGCAAAACACTAGAGGAAATAAATGCTCACTTAGTTAAAGGAGGGTAAGTTTGAGACTGATTTTTCACAGGCCCTCCAGAAAAGAGGCCTGGCAGCCACAGGCTCTAATTTTCCACCTGCAAATACATTCATTCCCACACTTTGCAGGTGCAGCCATCCCATTCCAAACACTGGGGTTTTTTTTCCACAGGAAAGCTGTACAGCACGTTCTTCAGGGAAAATGCAGAGCTGACAGCTGAAGCTGGGACACAGGCCCAATGCAGCACAGTGCAGATGATGGAATATGTCCCCCCCTAGGCAGTCGTGCATACCAGTCCTACCGTGCACAGCACCATGGGGACCCAGCCCCACTGGTGGCACCCAGAGTAGGAACTGCTCTTGTTTCTCAGGATTATGCCCTAATCTGCAACGGCACAAAGACCATCAGATAATACTGGGTACAGAGCACATAGTAAGATACTGAAAGCTTCTTCCAAGAAAGAAAAAAAGAAAACCAGACCAAAGCACACCTTCATTCCTTCACAGGAGGCACAGCAGTATCACGTGTGAAGATAGATATACTGTGGGGAGCAAAGCATAACTTCAGTTTTCCCATAGAACTGTGAAAGAAAAAAGGCCGTGAACTGTCTGATGCTTGTGCAGAAAGCAGCACTGCACCCACATTTTCAGAAAGCCACAAGAGTGTGTGGGTTCTCTGTTTTTGGAACAAGAGCACAGTGAAAGCAAGCTTGTTTACTTTAGACACTGTACAAAGACTTATTTTTTTTAAATAAATGGTTGAAAGGATGCCTCCCCTCTGAGGAGTTAGCAGAAAATAAAAGGCAGATTTATATTTCTAATCTATGCAAATATCTACTCTACAGGGCATCACAAAGACTGCTTTATATCAGACAGTATGCAGATCCCAGGTGCTTTAAATATGCCAAAAGCATGCACAGCATCTCCACCTGCAATGGCTGCTCACTCTGAGAACAGCTGGATGACTAAAAAGAGGTTGTCTAAGTAGCCTTCCATGAAAAATGCCTTTTGCTAATGTGCCAACCCCCATACTCCCACACAAATGGCTCCTGCTGTAGCTGCCATCAAGACTGGAGAGGGTTTTTTTGGTTGTTTTTTTTTAATTTGGTTTATTTCAAATTCTTCTAGAAATTTTCAAATTACAGCAATTACAACATGGGGAAACTCCTACTGACACCTTAAGAAATTATCACGGGGCTTTAATTTATAATTCCCCCTGGCAGATGTCTGTGGGACTTGGGTACAGGTAGAATGCCAGGACTAGAGGTGGTGGAGATGCTGAAGTCACTGAGATCTTGGAGGAGACAGGATTAAGATCAGGGCATAGGTACAGAGAGGAGTCTCAAAAAGAAACAGAGTAGAAAGAGTAGGGAAATAAGAGGACTAGAGGGTAGGAAATAGCTCTCCTAGGAGAAGGCCCAATGCCAAGAGTGCAATGCTATTATGTTGAAAGGAAGGCATAGCAGTAACATTTATTTCATTGCCATTACCAGAAAGAAGAGACAGGTACTCTACAACTGGCAGCTGCTTTCTGTACACTTCCCTAGGACATCCGCAGGAAGCTTCCATCACAGGTCAAGAAACAAGGCTGTCCTGGGAGGGCTCACCATTTGCACTCAAGATCACTAACCCAACAAGACTGATGACATCCTGCTGGCACTTTTTGCCCTGCCCCAATGCTCCATTTAACTTTGTCTGAGAAGAAAAAAACCCCAAAACCCCACACCACTAATGTTTGCATCTTTAAGCAAGTGCCAATTTTGTAAAAAACAAGTGAAGAACTGCAAGCCACAGAGTCAGATCTGACCTGCTAAAATGATTAATGTGTCCCCCAGAGTACTCTTTGCCTCATCTTTTCTTGCAGGCCTCAGAGGCTGACTTCAAAGAGCTGTTAGCTGAATAAACTGCTCTGGCAGTCTTGTCTTTTCATTTATTTCCCAAGGATCCCACAGGCCCTTCTTTCTCCTATTATCAGAAATACCTCTTACAAATTAACTACAGGCATCCTGCGTTAAATCATGGCTGTGCTTGTGTTTGTATGACAAGCACCTGCAGCTCTACAGGTCCTCAATAACCAGTTACATTGCCAACCCAGGTAATCCATTCACCCACTCAGTCACTCAATACCCATCCACACCTTCAAAATTATGAGGTCAATTTGGGCACAAACTGAAATACAAGAAATACCTTCTAAACATAGCCCCCCCTTCTTTATTGCAAGGATGATTGAACACTGGAACAGGTTTCCCAGAGGTAACTTCCAACCTCAACCATCCTACAACCCTGTGGTTAGCACTGCTACTGGCATTTAGCTTCAGCAAGTCAACTGACACTCCCTCGCTGTATCTCTCAAGGACAACACTGACTTCTTACTAGATTGCTATTCTACTCCTCTCCCAGCATGTCACATATGGACAGGTTTCCACAGAGTCTCTTCACCACTGGGGGATGTAGCGCTTGGAGCAGTGTTACTCACTTTTATTTCTGCATCCACATTTGGCTTCTGCGATAGAGGAAGTTACCAGCAAAACCATGAAGAGCTCCCGACCACTACCAACATCTGCAGGCAGCTAAAATCCAGGAGCCTGCACGCATAATTAGCATTTTAGGCTGCCAAGAGTAATGACAAAATGTAAAGAAGTTATGATTTTATAAATAATTATGGCTTCACCTAAATATGAATTGTCTTATTTGTACAAGGATTGCTCCTGTTGGTCCCGATCACAAAACAACAGCAGAACACAAAATGGTCCACAGATTGCTTTGAAGAGTCAGATGGTCTTTCAAATAAAAATGACTAAGGAACACTGCCTCAGAGCCACTGACCGATCCCACAAGTAATGCTCCTCTCAACCAACAAAACCTAAAAGCCTGGGATCATTTTCCCTCTTCGCAATGACAGCACATGAGATGTGGGGGCCTGTAGTTGCTGGAAGCAGGAGGCAATATTCAATTTGGGACAAATCTCTCAAAACCACCTATCAAGCCAAAGTCTACAGATCAGAGGCAGAGTAAAACATCTCAGTAAACCAATTCCCTGTGTTTTGAATATTTGTGGATTATGTGTTTGCTGAAGTATTCTCAGAAGACTTCATCATCTTCAAGGACTACTAATCAACCCTGGAAATTCTGGAGCCTACAATTAACTAAAAGTCTGGACTGAGAGATGGGTTCCACCTCAAGCTCCAAACATGGCCAGGCAAGCTCAGGGCTGAAGACGTTTCCACCAAGAGAAGGTTACAAAGGTAACAGGTTCACTGCTAGCAGTGCTGTCACTAGCTTTGCAGCTTCAGCCTTTGGTGATGGTCTTGCTTTGGGGCTGGGTTGGTTGGTTTGTGGTCGTTCTGCAGCTTCCCATTAGGAGATGAAGTGTCTGATCACGAGTTTTGCATTTAAGACAGATTTGTCATTTGTACGTAAGTGTAAGTCAAATACATAGGCACTGAGTGGGTGAGTCTAGTGCCTACTTCGCCATCACTGGTAATCATATCATGATCAAGCCTAATCCTAAAAGCAACCAGTCTCAATTTCAAATCAAATATTTAATCAGTTTATCAAGAGCAAACAAAGCCAAAAAAAACTATTAAAAAAAAAATCTGTCCATCTAGTCACACATTAGACTAAGCCTTTCTCTGCCATTTGTTTCAGAAGACTCCATGTCCCCACCACTCATTGCTTCAAAAATGAGATTTACCGCATCTACCTAGAATTGCACAGTTGAAGGTTTGCTGCCAGCACAGGATCTACAGTGAAGTGATTCCACCTCAGGAAACAACAACAACAAAAAAACAACCAAAAAAAAAAAATCTTAACAGGCTATTCCATATTTCTGTCTCTAAGATCCATTAGTAAGCTGCTGGTTTTGCTACAGACACTTAAAGGAAGGTAAGAGGTACTTATAAGACTCGTCAGCTTATGTTATCAATCACTTTAGAAAGAAAAACAATTCAGCAGCCACTCCAATTGAGAGTGCTGTGAACTTCAATTGTCACTAAAATGTTTTGTTATTACCAACCTGGGCAAAATGAACAAATACACCTCTGCAGGTGAGCTATGAATGAGCAATCAGCACTGCAGGCTGCAGCTTGAAAAGATAACAGCATCCAAGTAGTTACAATGCTTCCTTGCACACAACTAGGCCAGGATGACTGCCTGTTAAATAATTCTGAAGAAAAAGGTATGAGGCTTCCCTCTCCCAATGCAGACAAAGCAGGAACACACAGATACAGACAAGCATCAATGTTCAGTCTATTCCCATGGAAATTTAAGTTGTGTGATGCTTTCAGCCCACTGTTTGGCAAGAATTCTACGTATACAGTAGTCAAGGGAGTGCTCGGCAGCTGTCATTTTAAGAATCAAATCTTTTGCATCCCACCAAAGTCAATTTTCCAGTTCAGTGTTAAGAAAAAAATCCTTTAAAATACACTATCTGCAGTATAAAAACCACATCTTGCACACCTTCTAGAATTAAAGCCACTCTTTCTCCACTATTTATACATCTTTTTTAGACATGATGACTATGCGGTGAATTTCAGGTTTGCAGCAACAAAATTTTTTTTTCGGTGGGGAGGCTTCTGCCACCCTGTAGCCCTCACCCACTTCTTCCAGGCTTTACCTCCAGTTGTGCTGATGTAACTTTGCTCTAGACCAGATAAATGAAATAATTTTGGTTAAAAAGAAAACAAGCCCACCCCTTTTTGGGTGAGGTGGGCTTTTTTTCTTTTATTTTATTCAAATAGAGCACAGATGTGCAAAAACCACACAGTGATGTGGTTTACAAGAATAGCCCCTCAGAACCATTGCGTTGTTACAACTGCAGCACAGGGCTCTGAATAAAAGAGTAACTCCCACTGAAGTTGTTTGCAAAGGTGCACACTGATCATAATTAAAGGACTAATACCCTCTAACAATTTTAATCCTTTTATGAAGTGTAAGGGGAAAAATCAGGAGTGGGATGGGCAAAACCCAGAAAAGATGCCAAAGTTCACTTACAGCAAAGCACAGGTAGACATAAGAAAAAAGCAAAACTGTATAGAGAGGTCCTTTGCCTATGGCTTCCTTTTAGTCAGTAGAAGGTTACAGAAAAAGAGTACGCTCATCACGGTCCCTTTTAAAATTCATGTCAGGTTTTTAAACGTAACCTATTATTCCCTTTTTGTTGCTGCAGTTGGTCATGTATAAACATTCACCAATACTGCTTTTTTTTTTTTCCCCCCTCCAGATATAATCAAGTGGTGACTTCTCTCACTTTTTCCCATTTGGGCAATCATCAGGAAAGGAAAGAACCAGATGACACCTGAGGAAATATGGAATTCCAGAAACAGAGCAACTGTCCATTCCCTCCCAGCTATATCACAATAGGGAAACCACATACCTTGTTACCTCTTGCTGCAGTCGGGAAACACTGGGCACATAGAACATTACCCCAAAGAAAAGCAAAGGCTCATTGGCAAATTTGTCCAGCTGCTTCTTCAGAGGCTTTTCCAGTTCAACCCAGCGGGCTTGCTGGCTCTTGCTGAGAAACGAAAGGCCGAAGTAGTGTGTCTAGATAAAGAAACAAAATAGTGTCAGTTTACCTTTTTCAGCTAGATCACACACACAATCAATGACACAAATGCAAATAAGAACAGATGGCATTTTGTAAATTATCCCATATGCAAAATCAGAGTATTTTCTCTTTTATTGTACTTTTTTATTTTTAGGACAATCTTAGAGACAATGACAAATTAGTATTGCAATATAATATCCTTCATCAAGTAATATCTGCCCCTACCATCTCTCCCAAATGCATATTAGAGAGCTCTGACATGGCACAGGTGACATAAATGATTTATGGAGTGTCGGAGTCTGTTTTCTTTTACACCTGTCCCTTGTGAATAGACAGCAAACACTAAGTCTGAAACAAAGCACAAAGGCTTCATGAGACTTTAGATCTGGCCCACTGCAGGCAAAGGACAAGGACTCTTCCAACTATAAAAAAAGAACGCATACCTACAAACATATGTCAAAATATATCTACCAATACCAGAACATTTTACCAAATGCAGAACGTTTACTTTTTTTTTTAATTCACTCACAAGGTTTTATGATGGACAAGTGTTAAACTCAAAACATGCATCACACACACGAGTTGTTTGCTCTAGGCTCTTATGGAAATACCTGTTTGAAAACCTCAGCTATTTCCTATCCTGTGTAAATCTCAATGGCTGTAGTACCTCCTGTATAAGCCACATGCAACTGTTACTGGTGGAGCATAATTATCAAGGAACAGTGTTCAGAAACAGAGCTTTGAATGCTACAAATTGGTAATAAGCTCCTGAAGAAATAGCTAATCCATCGTGGAAGATTCTATTGAAAAGCCCTTAAACCACTGTATTAAACACACTGACCTACTACTGCAGGCAAATGCATGCTATAATTAACAGCAAGTACTGTGACTGCAGATCTGAAGAAAAGGCAAAAAGAAGTATTCACGTTTAGCAAAGGAATTAATCTGCCTGTTGCTTGGAAATCTGACCATAGCCCTAACTGTGAAGTTTGTACCAACATGTTTTTCTTCAGTATTTCAGCTCACAGCATCTGGAGATATCCATATACATATATATATATACACACACACAAAAATATATATACAAAATATATATATATACACATATTCAATATAAAATACCACTCCACTAACACTGGAATGAATGAAATAGAAACCGAGAGGAACTTTTATGGACACCAAGCAGATTTAGAATCATTACTATTTCTGCATATTTCTCTCGTTTTATTTCAATAAACTTTCTTAGTGTTTAATCCAAAGGATTCCCTATTTAATGAAAACTTTCCAGCAGTTTCCATTAGATTAGATTAACCCTAGAACAAATAAAATACTTATTTCGTTGTTATAGCTTAATTTACCTGGACAACAATCCTCCCATAGGCAGTCACAATCCCTTATACATAGCACCACATTTTAAATAAAGATGCTTGAGACAAAGAATATAAAAACCCCTATTCACTGTTCTATAAAGCTTTAATTTGAAATTACTTTTAACGCATTCAAAAAGTTTGGCCTATAAATCAACCATCAAGATTTCACCAACTGGATTTCCCAGATGTTCACGCTTTTAAATAAAAAAAACTTCAAAATTGAAACCACTACACCTTGCAAAAGCCACCATCAACAGCCTGTTTCACTTTGGTAAGGATACTTCTCTAAAAAACATTGCACAGAGCATGACTTCGCATACAACACAAGGGCAACTAATGCAATATTGAAAAATTAAACCTCTTAGAAGTGACAAAAGCTGTCGGGGCAACACTGCTTTAACCGTTTTATAGCTGATGGCATGCAAGAGAGCGAGTCATATGTAGAAATTCTGAATTGGGAGTGCAGGTGTATTTACTTTAGGGTCTCATTACATACATAATTTCAACTTTGGAGAATGTCCAGGCTATCATTTAACTAAGTCGATAACAAATTCAACTTGATTCCTCAATTAAGCCCAACAAACCTGCAGTATAACTTGAACACCACTCAGGCCTTTCTCTTTAACCTTGGTTTGGTACAGTGAAGCAAGCTAGTTCTTTTTTTGAAGAGAATTCAGCATAGTATTTCCTTCTAGAATTTAAAGGCATCTTCAAGAAATCAATCAATCCAGGGCACAAATAAATCAAGAAGTCAGCATCTCCCATAGGATAAACTTAAAACAAAACTAACCAATTCACTGATACATGACTACTTTCCCTCTTAAGTCATCACTGGATAAAAAGTTCTTTCTGATAAGCTCACCATGACAGCAATTAGATTAAAATGAAGGTGGGAGGGACAGTGGAGACAGCAAAGGGAAGGAATTCATGTGAAGGCAGAGAAAAGCATAGTGATTTTACCACCTCATAAGGGAAATCCCTTAATGCACAAACTCTTGAAATTCACTGAGGGCAGCTCATCCTCAACAAGAAACAGTGCAGAGCTGTGAAAACAGATCTTCCCATGTTACTTTAAAAAGTAAACATTCACATCACCTAGGACCCAAATTTGCAGAGTCAAGTACTTGTAAAACATCTAGCAACTAGGATGATTTGGAGTCTGAAGTCTAAAAGAGTTATGCAATTAAACAGCTCAAACAAACACAGTCCCTCCGCTTTGAGTGGGGGTAGGAGGATAAGAAAAATTTAGAATTGCTACAGTAGAAAGGCTCTTCCAGCACCAAATCCAGAATCCTGAATCACTTCCAAGGAGTAAGAAGTGAAGGGAGTGCAGTGTTTAAGCTTCTAGGCTACAGCAGATACAGTGGATCGACAACAGCAGCATGCATTTCACACAACTGGAAAGCAGCCTGGAGAGGGGATCAAGCAATTGCAGATGAGACAGAGGGACTGCAGAGCACAGCTCAAGTCACAAATGCATGCACTTTGGAGGGAAAACCAGCACAGTTATCCAAATATCAGCTCCCTGTCACCAGGAACTTTACTTCTTGAAAATGTTGGCACTTTTTAACAACCCACAGCATGGAAGGAATTCCGTAGCCACTACTGTGAATGCCTGAAGAGACTCTCTCCTCCAGGAACATTAGTAATTCCCAAACAGGAATGGAGGAACATGGGACTGGAAATGGCTGAACCATTAAGTTCAGTATGTCATGACAGTCCAGAAAGCCTTACAGAATCTTGAGTCATGCATTGCCATACAGTCCAGCCCACAAAACATCTTTACAGTACAGACACCCCACAAATCAGATGATATAAAAATGGGATCTTTTTCCCTATAAGCAACTGATTGAAAACTAGGTTGATTTCAAAAGCTAGTCTGTTTGCCCATCTGTACAAAGCGAGCCACTGACTTCAGTCCAGTTTTCATGGAATAAACCTCTACACCTACACCTGGCAGGCTCTGAAGCAACACGGGCTGCTCTAGCAGATACATCAGCAAAGTGGCAAAGAAAGCGAACAATGCTTTTACTTCTAAAAAAACCCAAACCCAATCCTTCTTCCAGTCACACTTGAGAGACTGGTGATGTGCACTGAAGGAAAGGTTTTCATAATGCTGAATGTATGCACACACATCTGTTCTGCAGACAAAGAGCTTCAGTTACTAGTGCTTTTGGTCGGCCTAATCAAATACATGAAAAGCTCTTTTAGAAAACAGTTTACATTAATTTTCTCTCAAGGTTTTAAAATTTGTCTTACCTACCACACATGACTTCATACATGGCACAAGGAAACTGGCTTACACTCTTCTAGGAACTGCAGTCCTCTGCTAAACCAGCAGATGAGAACCAAAGCACCTGCACGCTCCAACGACACTATGTGAAAAGGAGATCCTTGAAATACATCGAGTCAGAAAAGAAAACTGGGTACACAAAGCCTGTGCTGAGAAGTCTTTAAAAGGATGACATTATAACTGCCAGTTCAGGAGGCAACGTATTCGTTTTGGACTTGGACTTTGCTATACTCCCAAGTCCAGAACTACCCCTGCCTTTATGTTGGGCAAAAATAGTAGAATCGTCAACAGGAGAGGACAGACACTTACAAAACCAGCAAGTCTCACTCAAAAGGATCTAATGAGACAGTCTTGGTGTTTATTAAAGCATTTGGTTAAGCAGCCAACTAAATATTTATCCTTGAGAAAGAGGCAGAGTTCCAGCTCCTCCAGCAAAAAGCATTAAACACTGCTAGCCTGGGGCGCTTGCACACAGGGGAAAGCACCACTTACAGCAGCCAATTGTTCCTAGAAGGTCTCTTGTCCAAGAGCTGCCTGAACCCCATCCCATCTTAGCTGGCAAGATGAGTCAAACCAAGCCAAACTTTGAGGCAACCTGGCTGCCAAACACAGGATTCCAGTTGTGCCCTACGAGGAGGGGATACTTTCTAGGGCACAAAACAAACAAAAAAAAAAAGGTCAGAACGGCAGCAAATGGCCAGCCCTGCACAGCAGTCAGCGTCCGCCTGCGGTGCTCAGCCCACCATCGTCCTCCTTTGGTTTGGGTTTTGCAGCATCGTAGTGCTGGAGATACCATTGTGAATTCAGCTTGAAAGAATAATTTTGGTTGGAAAGGACCTTCTTGCCAGGCCCCTCACACAACCTTACAATATGTCAGAACATTCCATCTTGAAACTTTTTATCATTTTATAAAGTGAATTAAGGAGAATAAGAAGGAGAAACAGACATGAAGTCTCACAACAGATTACCCTGCTATTCTGAGCAGGTTGACTTAGTCTCACCTGAAGGGAAAAATGCGATTATACTGAGGAAAAAAAACCAAAACTTTTTATTATCTGTGCACGTACATACAAGATTATACAATGACGTTTCTGACTTTGTCTTTCCTTATCTTTCACTTCCTCCCTCTTCTCATCTTTAGTTTTTACATAACCCTGGCATAAGAGCTCATGGTAACTGTTCAACTAGAAGACCTGATGCTTTTTCAAGAGCTGTGCTGAAAAGGATAAAACCAGATTTTACAGTAGTTACATGGCTACATTTTCCACTGACCTATTCCTGAACTCTGACTTGGTCAGGGAGGGAATTGCATTCCCGAGATCAAATAGAAATATGCATAAATCCATTAGATACTGTTTTTCAGTCATGTGTGGTATAATGATCAACAGTCCTTCACAACAGTATGTACAGTCATCTCAAACAGTTTTGCTTTTTACTGGGGGGGGGCGGGGTTGGACAGGTTTTTGTTTATTTTTAAGAAATCAGCTTGAGTGAAAGATGGATTTATTCCTAACAGGAAGGTAAAAGTTGCAGTACACCTGGGATTTATTTAAACATAAGACCAAACTAAAGTATCAAACAAAAATTGATTTTTACTTTTAAGAGAACATACATTCTTACCTGAGACTGATGGAAGAGACAAATGGGATTTTAGCACTGTTTTGTAAGCATGGGATTTAATGAAGCTTAGTTATGCATTAACTTGTACAACAGTTTGCTGATCTGGATTTCTAAGAAAAGGCATATTCCAGCTGAAGTTTTTGCTGCATTTGGGGAATTTAAAAAGTCTCTCTCCAACATGGACACTTGCAAGGATTTTCTCCTCAACCAGTACCCTTAACGGGTTTCTCTCCTCTACCCAACTATCCAGTTGCACAAATCTTGTAGAAATTTAAGCTCTGTGATAGTATTTTTGAGCCTTCTGTAAAATTTGATGGGTCAGTGAGGGAACAGGACAGCCACCAAAGATTGTATTAGCCT
>NW_009260769.1:1187527-1190219 GCF_000687185.1 Egretta garzetta
AAGAAATTAATTTTGGGTCAGAAGAAATTAATTTTGGGTCAGAAAGGACAGCACACAGCAGCAGGTACCTCTCAGCTTGTTAGGTCCAGTTATTCCTCATGAAAGTAGCAGAAGAGGATACAGGGAGGAGACCCTCCCAGGGTTGTAAAGAGGCAGGTAGTTCTCTTTTCTCCAAAACAATTAAAGCAGCAATGGATTCTACCAGAACCAATCAGAAAAGAGATAACAAAAAAAAAAAATCTGTCAAAAAATGCTGTATTTTTGAAATCTGAACTTTACAAAATGGGTTCACATTGCCAAAACCTTGTTTAGAAAAAAAGCGGGGAGATTGATGAAAGAAGAGGAAAGTGTTCCAAGAACATCAAAGCATTCTCTTCTGTGTTGTTAAAGTATTTTTTATCTTTAAACACAAACTTTCTGCGCTGACATACTTCTTTTTGCATGACACAAATAATTTTGAAAATTTAAAAACCCAAAGCAATAGAAAACCCCCATGAAACTGAACACTGACCAAAACAACTTCCTTTGCTCCTCTATTGACCCATCTCTTTTTCTGGAAAATTTTGAAACTTCAGGCTTTGCTCCACAGGGGAACAAAACACATTCTGAAATCACAAAATGCTTTGTGGAGAATAATGCTCACCCACTGACAGAGCTATTGTTTGCAAATGCAGGTGGACCTCCAGAGAGAACCATTAGGCCCCAGACTTCTGCTGCACCAACCAGATAAGCCCTCAAGGAACATGAGGAGAATCACTCCATTCTTTTCACTCCTTTCCGCACTGGAAAGAAAGGGAATGACCTAACCTCTCTCTGTAAGGACAGCCTAAAGCATCGCCAACCAAAAAGTAATTCCTGGGATATCTTCATCTCTGTAAGGGGAGGGGAAAGATGTTTCTACTAAAATCCACATTAAAACCCCCAAATATGAAAAATCACTATGCAATATTCTGAGTCTCTCGCCCTGTTTCTGCCTGCACATTTCCATGTCTATTCTGCACACACAGAGAGACTGAGATTCTTCTCTCATTCTTTATCATTATTGATGTACAAAAAGGAGTTTTCGTTTGGTTTTCATCTGCACTAGGTATTTGTATGCTACCTTCTAGTTGCCACCATTACAAAGGGCCCTGGACCAACAAATGTAAACAACTGCAAGATTAGCAGATTCCCTGGTTTAGAGAAAGCTTCAGCCACCACAGTCAGATGATAACATAGCAATTTCCAGGCAATGATTTTCAACTTGTGATTTGCAAATACCTGTAAAAGCATGCAGAATACATGTAAGGAGTCCACAGAAGATAATTAAGAAAAGACAGTTGATTTGTGCTGTGCAAATTTGAGAGATACTGCTAAAAAGGCCTCAACACTTAAAATAAACACTGGACTCTACAGTAAGAAGTAGAAAATAAAGGATTTCAGTCTTTACTAAAGTAAGACTGGGTTTCTTTAGCCTTTTCAGAAGCATTGGGAATGTAAAAGAAGCCTTTCAGAGTTTCAGATGTGAAATATTATATTTATATGAAAGCAGATATTTAAAAGCCAGTGGTCTCCTTCTGGCATAATTCAACCAGCAGTGTTGGTGAAACCAGGGTTACATTCCGATAAAAGTTACTGTAACTTGGCCATTGGCATCCCAGTTCAGAAAGTAACACCCATAGCTTTCTAAGAAAAGAAGAAACCCGATCTTCATATTACAAAACGCTCTTGAAGCTATGATGAATGAGGAACAGCACAAAACCCCGAGTGCCGTTCTGCCTTCAGTTTTCATGCAACCAGAATATGTTTGTCCAAGCTCCAGCTGCTGATCGTATCTGGCCAGCTCTGAGAATAACATGATTCAAACAAACAGACTGCCTGAGCTAAAAATGTGTCAAATTATACAGTGGCAGATGGTCTTTCCCGGGTTACTCTTACCTCACGTAATTCCAGCCTCTGAGCGACAGCTTCCAAACACTCCTGCCCCGTGCTCTCCACGGAGAGGGTGCACTCGATCACATTGCTGTCCAGAAGACGGATCCTTGTCACAAAGCAGTTCTTGCTCAAGACGTTGTAGCGTCTTGTCCGTCGTAGTTTCAGCCCGAAAGGCATGGCTGTTGGCCTGGAAGGTTGCCCCTTCCCCGTACTCCTCCGAGAGTTATCAGCACGCTTGTTGACTTGCCTTGAAAGCTTCTTCAACTGGCACTACTCTCCTCCAGAAATGGAGGTAGCTGTCCATTCCCAGAGCGAGCTTCAAGGGATTCCTGCAAAATACATACAAATAAGTAGAGTTAAGTGTGAAATAAGATGTTCCTAAAGATCAGTGGAAAAGGAAAAAGCTTAAAGGAAGAGAGTCACATTTAAACCCATAAACCAAACACCTCCACACACAGGATTGCCAGGCACTTACTACATCTCCCAGAAGAACACCTTATACAACAAATCTTTCAAAATTCCATTTTGGCGCTGAATTTAAAGCACAGATTTAATTGCAAAGCCATTCTTTGAGCAGCTCAGTACAAACAGCAACTCTACAGGGCACGCATCCAGAGGTGCTAACTCTCCCACCATTACCCCCACCACAGGGGTCTATAACATAATCTTCAAGTTAAGTTTTGGTGCCCTCAGGCCAGCTTTGAAAGCTAGCTTAAAAAGCTAAGGAATAGAGGCTTTTAAAAGAGGTGCGATTTTGAAAGAAGAAAGGCTTTCTGCA
>NW_009260769.1:1190233-1191904 GCF_000687185.1 Egretta garzetta
CATCCCAGCCATTTCAGAGAAGGCTCCTCTGAGGCAATCCCTGACATTTTGCTCAATTCCAGCTAGAAAGCGATTCTGCATTTCCAACCTTTCAGGTGGAATGAGTAACTGCAGGAACAGCTGTCAGAGACCAGGATAAATCCGAGTGGGATGAAGAGAACACATATTCTAGATACTGTTTCTAATTGCTACTCCTAAAACTTATCAGGGACACATGCAACTGTTAAGTCAAAAATACCAAGTAGACAGAAGAACTAGAGATACAGAAATAATGACATTTAAGAAGCTATGATCCTCATCTGCAAGACCCACTTCTTTTTTTAAAACAAACCCAAAAGTTTAGTTCGAAGCAGGTTCAAGCTAAACCAAAACAAAGTGTTTGCACCGGCATAACTAGCTTTAAAATGTCACCTTCCATGTGCAGACAGGAATGAAATACAAAGAAAGTTACTTGCTACCAAGCCTTCCCAGTTTTGTTTGAATATTCTGGAGAAAGAAATGGAGGGACACTAATGCTGGCATTTAAAAGTCCATTTCTCTTAACAAATAGTACTGTAAACAAAAACTAGCTCCCATTTCCTTGCTGCTTAAGAGAAGCAACGGAAAGCATTGCCAGCAGAGCATGCATCATTTAGCTGAATGTGACATTTCAAACAGATAGCACATTGCTCACATGTATCATTTGGCATAGAATTGTGTGAATCAGTTATTTTCACTTTTTACTGAATGTAGTTGCTATGGAGATTATTAGAAGCAGACCGATTGACTACAGCGATTATCATTACACGAGAAATGTAACTATCACATATTTGATAAAGTGTATTTTCCAAAGCCAGCACATCTTGGCATTTATTAGGGGGTTAAGGCAACACAAAACAAAAGAACCCCACACAAACAGAAAGCCACAAGTGACCTCCCACTGGTCAGGTGTGCAACTACTGGAGAAAAGCCTAGAGACTCTGAGAAGGGGCATGTGCTATTTGACTGAAGTGCAAACAAACCTATCAAATTAGCTGCTGTAGTTTAATCTTCCATTTCTAACTTTTGTGGGTACAGACATAATGTATTATTTTCACATGATTGCACGAGAGCGCTGTTATATCTTGCATCGCTGTAACATCAGAAGCCATCAAAGACATATGAGTACATCCTCACAACAATCCGATGAGGCAGGGATGTGTTACCCATGACTCACAGAAGAGGAACTGAAACAAACATTAGCCAGCTTGTCCAACATCACTCAAGAGAACGGCAGCAGATCTATGTACTTAGACAGACAGGCCAGGCTAGTGCTTTAACCCCTAGCCAACTCTTTGGCAATTACCTTGCCTACCAACCTATCCAAAACTACAGCACAAAGTTCAAAAGTGGGAAGAATGGAAGGAAATTACAAAGAAGGAAGGGTGTGGAAGACTAAGTCTTATCAAGAACAGCATTTTTGTTCAGTCTCAGGCTTTGCAGATTATTCAAAGTTCGACACATGGAGAGTTTTAGCTAGCCAATTCAATTTTTCTAATTAATAAATAAATCTTATCTTGCGCTACTGTTAGTTGCACACATTTCCTCGCAGAACATGAGCCATCCTCTGTACAGTAATTGTGTAGTTAGTAGTAGCCTAAAGATAAAACCAATGTTAGTAAAAAAAAAAAAAAAAAAAAAAAAATTGGCCTT
>NW_009260769.1:1192230-1235261 GCF_000687185.1 Egretta garzetta
AAGAGACCGGCAGCAGATCTATGTACTTAGACAGACAGGCCAGGCTAGTGCTTTAACCCCTAGCCAACTCTTTGGCAATTACCTTGCCTACCAACCTATCCAAAACTACAGCACAAAGTTCAAAAGTGGGAAGAATGGAAGGAAATTACAAAGAAGGAAGGGTGTGGAAGACTAAGTCTTATCAAGAACAGCATTTTTGTTCAGTCTCAGGCTTTGCAGATTATTCAAAGTTCGACACATGGAGAGTTTTAGCTAGCCAATTCAATTTTTCTAATTAATAAATAAATCTTATCTTGCGCTACTGTTAGTTGCACACATTTCCTCGCAGAACATGAGCCATCCTCTGTACAGTAATTGTGTAGTTAGTAGTAGCCTAAAGATAAAACCAATGTTAGTAAAAAAAAAAAAAAAAAAAAAGTAATTGGCCTTGCTCACCAGGCACATTGAACATTACAGCTGTTGAGGGATAAGCCATCCCAGAAGACTTGTGTGCAAACATGCTGCTCTAGAATAAACCCACCAATTCCTGTATAATGGAAATGTCAACATGGACTGCAACTTAATTGTTCTAAGTTATATCATATGCTCAGGTAAACAAGGCCAGTATTTCCTCCATTTTTCAAAAAGCAGTAAAATAAAAAGTTTCTCCTCAATTCTGCTGGGGGTGACCAGCCAGCACCATTTTCTAAAGATGCAGACATACCAACAGGTTAGCACATGGACTTTGTATAACAGGGTTTGGGTTACTTTTTCATTTCACTTAAATATAGATGAATGCCCAATGACAGCTTTTTCACACGAAATGTCACACTTAAATTAGCTTCCAATTAAAGAATGAACAACAAGGCTGAGACAGTTTAAACCAGCTCCGATTGGTCCAGCCTGTAACAACTATTAATTCTCAATTCAATGCACATATTGGGATGTTTGACCAACTTTCCACTTGGGTTTTCTGTGAAGTTGACACTCAGAAAGCTTCTGGTGAGCTTTCTAAATAAGATTTCAGAGGCCCTGGTCACTTACAGGTACCTAAGCAAACAGGGTATTTAGCTTCTTTATGTTTGTATAATCTTAAAAAGCATCAGGAACATCTATTTGTATTCACAGTTATTTTGTAGACAACTAAAAAAAGCAGAAGACTGGAGATAGGAGGGCTTTGGCCTTCCAAATGAAGGATTATTTCATTACAGGATCTCCTTTCCTGGTTAAAGGGTCGCCAAGGAGCAGCAGTGTCCCTAAGCAAGTTAACCAAACGACGCAGGCGTTCATAACACTCCCCTCCTCAAACTCACACTCTCACTGCAATTAAAACAAAACAAATGAAACTAAAGCAAACCTATGAAAAGCTCATCAGATAAAAGCAGAATGAGTTCATGGTTAAAAAAGCATTTCACTTAAGAATACTTCAGGTGTGAGAGAGACAGACATGACATCTTTTAAAATGACATCATCTGTTTAAGGATTTATTTTGCTGGAAAGAAACTAGACTAAGCTCTTTACGAATGTTGGGTGTTATTCCTTGTTTCTTTTTATTCCATATTTTGATTGTTTTGGATTCTTTCTTAGAATTGTAGAACAGAATTATCAAATCATTAAGGTTGGAAAAGACCTCCAAGATCATCAAGTCCAACTGTCAACCCAACACTACCATGCCTACTAAACCATCTCCCAAAGCCTTTCCCTTCCCACTGTCATACCTCGAATATATGTAACAATTGCTCTCCCTGAGTTAAGCTTACTCTAACAAGCATGCTGAACTAAACAAGGTTTTTATTAGGAGCATAAGCTTGGGAATTTAAACATTTTGCTAAACAGAAATGCCCTTTCCTTAAAGTACATACTTTGTATGCATATAAAACAAAAATATGTCACCCAACCATGTCCCAGAAACCACAAGCATAAAAAAAAAGGCTTTGCAGAAGCACAACTTACCTGCCCATCTAACCACTCATCTACAACTGAGCCATCACTAATACCTGATATGTATAGCAATTCAAAGTAAAACCTCAAAATCTTAAGTTGAAATAAGGTCCCTCTAAAAACCAAAAGCCTCTCAAATATCTCAAAAAGTAAGAGTCTGAGAGACTAAGACTTTTGTAATGCTTAGGAATTGCCAGGGAACAGCAGGAGCAGGGGTGCCCAGTGAGAGAAGATGAGCTGGGAGCCCAGGGTCACCCCAGTAGGGCACTGTCCTCACCCACTGCAGCATGGTCCTTCAGGAGATGAGCTGGATGAGCAGAGCTGGGTGCTGGGAATGGGTCCATTGACAGTCCCAGACACGGACGGGGTCCAGGGGCTGCCCAGGCCGCAGCAGGAGACAGGGCTGGAGACCACCAACCACAGAGCTCAGGTGGGCACTGACAGCCCTGGGCTGATTTGAAATGGAGGTCCCAGACCTGTGGGAAGAGGGCAGGGTGGAAGCCCCAGGTGAGGCTGGTCAGGGCCATTAAGGCACGCAGGTGCACTCAGGGTCCCCACACCCCATATAATTTCCAGGTGCAGGACCAGGCCGTCAGAGTACTCTGCATTTTAAACCTTTTAGCTCCTTCCAAGTGCATGCTCATTTGAAAGCTAAACTTCATTCTGCAAAATATTTCTCCTGAAACAGTTTGATGATGAATAATGTGCACAAAATGTAAAATCAAACCAGCTTTTTGAAAATGCATCTGTCCCAAGTTTCATCAGTACAAAGATAAAGAGATACCATGTCTTAGTGGATTCTTGGTAAATTAAATATATTTTCTTGTTTCAGCAAACCAAGAAAAAAACGGAACAACAAGCTAGCTCATTTGCTATCACAGACATTGGAGTCCTATTTCTTATGTTATTTACTTGAAAAAGCCACATGGATAAAGTCAATGGTTACAGGGAACATAAGGGAGACTGAAAGTGGCCAAGAGGATAAAGAATGAAAACAGATTTGACACAGAATAAAACTAAACCTTTAACCTGCGATCTCATTCTAAGCACAACATAAGTTCTCTTAACGGCTTTCACGAGAAAGCAGCTTAAAGATGGAGCCTGATACAAACCATCTATGTCTCGGCTCAAGACACGCTTACTTATCTCACCCAATGCCACATGTGGAAGCCTTGCCAGCATATCACCTGTGTAAAGGCAGCAGATATGGATGTATGATCTCTCCAATGGTATTTGTATTTGATTCCCCCCCACCACTGCTGCATCTTCCAAGAGGGAGAGAGGAGAAATCACTGAGCATTCTTGCAAGAAACCCTTCCCTGTACGAAACAGGTTTCAAGAGATACCACTCCCCCATCTTTCAGCAACAGGATACTGTTACTCACATACAGAGAGGCAGCAAAACCCACATATCTTGTATAACCAAGAATATCTTCCAAGCACAACGCTGGGCACCAAACTGAAAAATCTTTAAGCTGCAGATGGCACAGCTGTTTAGGGAGAAAAAGGCTTATCATGATCAGGAGCATTAATGCTACCTATTAGCAACCAGCTTTCTTCACTGGCCAGTCCTGCATGAAGAACTCCTGTCAGATTCCCACTGGGATATGTAATTCTGAATTGTTTCTGATTTTTAAGAAAACTTGGTTAGTTTCTGTATAAAATATAAACATCTCCTGAGTGGTTTAAATTACCTAATGCAGATTAAAAAATTGTGCCTTTCCAAAACAGTATTTTTTTTTTTCTTTATGAGACTGGGTAACCCCCAGTATCAATACAGGCTGGGGGAAGAAAGGATTAAGAACAGCCCTGCTAAGAGGGACTTGGGGGTACTGATGGATGACAAGCTGGACATGAGCCGGCAATGTGTGCTGGCAGCCCAGAAGGCCAACCGTGCCCTGGGCTGCATCCAAGAGAAGTGTGGCCAGCAGGGCGAGGGAGGTGATTCTGCCCTTCTGCTCTGCTCTGGTGGGCCCTCACCTGGAGCCCTGCATCCAGCTCTGGGTCCCTCAGGTCAAGAAGGACATGGAAGTGTTGGAGCGGGTCCAGAGGAGGCCACAAAAATGATCCGAGGACTGTAGTACCTCTCTTACAAGGACCCTCTCTTACGAGGACAGGCTGAGAGAGTTGGGGTTGTTCAGCCTGGAGAAGGCCGCAGGGAGATCTGATTGCAGCCTTTCAGTACTTAAAGGGGGCCTATAGGAAAGAGGGGGAAAATCTTCTTAGTAGGGCCAGCTGTGACAGGACAAGGGGTAATGGTTTTAAATTAAAACAGGGTAGGTTTAGACTGGATATAAGGAAGAAATTCTTTACAAGGAGGGTGGTGAAACACTGGAATGGGTTGCCCAGGGAGGTAGTGGTGGCCCCATCCCTGGAAACACTCAAGACCAGGTTGGATGGGCTCTGAGCAACCTTATCCAGTTAGTGGTGTCCCTGCTGACTGCACGGGGGTTCGACTAGATGACCTCTAAAGGTCCCTTCTAACCCAAAACATTCCATGATTCTATGATTACAGTGAAACTAGGTCAAACCACTAGTATGCAAAAAGCAAATAAATGAGTATTTTACACCTTTTCCAAACCTAAAACCAAAAGAAGTCAGAAATACAAAAATTTCTTCCTTCAACTCCCCAAAGTCAGCTGGGGCTGGCCAGATTTTTTTGTTAGTAGTTTTAATAGCCATACTGAAGGGAGCGAGGGAAGCCGCTAGGTGTTTCATCAGGAAGAGGCCATACAGCAGAAGCTGTTTTTTGTGGTGAAGGGCACTACCCCGGTCACAGGGCATTCTCCTGCTTTCTTAGATTTATTTAAAGGCCAGGAGAGAAGAAAGGCTTATAAATAATTAAGGCCAAGATAACTCTCAGGACATTTCCAAGAACGTGACTTGCTCCTCCTATGAGAGACTTCATATATTTAACTGTACCAGATTCAAAGGAGCATAAGAAAAAAAAACAACCCAAACCCTAGCAATCTGATATGAAACGCACTTAAAGCAGAATGCTTTCTCTCACTTCATTTGCTTTTGTATGTAATTTCTGAAACTCCAGGAAGAAAGCAATTACTGTCAAACTGCAGCCTGTATTTACCAACAGCGCATGGCACCCCTCCAGCATTCCTGGCGCTGCAGGAGCAGCAGCACACCTAACAGAAGTATGTAACCCTGGGCTGGGCGCGAGACCGCAGCATTTGATGTAAGCTGCACGTGGTGTGCGAGCCGACAGTTTTAGGGAAGAATAAAAATAACAGCATACAGAAGACAGGACGTCTGGCACAATCCATCTCCATCTAGTTGAGTTCTGTCTAGAGGAGGAAATCTCTCCCCCCGAAACAGCTTTTTCTCCCTTGATTGCTCTCATGTGAGAGTATCATGCAGGTAGAGCACGGCAAGGAGTATTTCTGTACCTGACGAGGTGTCTGTAGCCCACCCAGTTATGGGTGGAATTCCCATAACACCTGATAAAGTCTCAGGAGTCAAATTCATCTCTGGACAGATGAAAGAGGTTTTTAACTCTTGGGTAATACAAGCCTTGTGCTGCAAGGCCACTGTTTTCACCCCTCTGTTTACGCAGTCCCTGGCAAGACATGGACCTCATCCCCAGGCATTTAAATCTCCAAAAATTCTTGGGGAGATTTAAGAATTACCCTCATCCAAACAGTAATAAAACTGACAACATTCTCACCTCTGCATTCCAGAAAGAGAGTCAAATTATACTTTCATTTCATTTTTATATCTATTACAATATCCTACGCGCAACTTTTAAAAGTCTCTAAGCACCAGGAGATCCCATACCTGTGTACATGAACAGATGCCAAGGACGCCCTAGGACATTCAAAGCAGAAGACAACAGCTACTGTTACTACTACTGTGCATCACCAGACACCAAGACACAGTGGCCAAAGATCAAAGATTGTCTCAGCATTTCTACTTTCCCAATTCCATCATAGCTTTCCCTTCCCAGGAAAATGTCCATTTTCAGTCAGACTCATCTTAGCACATTTTTTGTATTTAAGTTATCATGTGTTTTCACTGTATCCCGCTTGGGTCGGATTCTGCTTCCATTGACCAAATAAAGCTTCTAGAGAAGCTTAAAGTCAAAAGAATCACTCCAATTTGGACCAGTTAAAATTCTACCCTTTCTTCTCTTTTGTTGCAACATCTGCAACAGTATTCACTCACTGCCTCTGAAGTGCATAAATGTTAGTAGGAACATCCTTTGTTATCCTCCCCTGCTAAAGCACCACTCTCTTTGTGTAAAAACACCTTTCTTGTGCATCCACAGAACAGTTCTACAGCGTTTTGTGGATACAAATCTATCAGACAGACACTTATGCATCAAGGTGCACAAGTACCAGGTATTTTTGTGGTTCTCACTAAGTCAGCATCTGACAAACAGTCTCTATCACAGAAACTACATGAACTTCCCAAATTGCAAAGTAGTGCCTTATCCATTACTTCCTTTCTCATCGCTCCAGAATACCCTCAACAGTCCAACAGGTCTTTGTAATGCAACTACTGAAGAACTCTTTTTGGGTTAGTGTAAGAACTCAAGTTAGGAGTGACATCTGCATAAAGTAACACATCTAAATGATGTTTGGGTTGCCATCATGGTCAGTTTTAATCCACAAGAACATCCGTAATGAAGCTGGAGTTTTCACCAGTCACCTGTACACCTTGTAGAACTTTGGGCTCCAAAGTTAAAAAAAAAAAAAAAAAATTGTCCTCAGTTTTCCTTTCTGAGTAGGAAATGCTGCCTGTCTGTCCATGCCAGCTGTCTGCAGCAGCCTCACCTCTCTGCCATTGCAGGGTACAGCAGTTAACCATTTACAACCTTCTCACACCTTGGCTGCGTTGTTGTAAGACCTCAAATTAGAGTGATCAGTGCCTGGATGGCACCTGTCCAAGGATTCAGTTTCATACATGAAGCACGCTCATCTAAGAGCTCACCACTACCAGGAAAGGGAGGGAGGTCCTGCTGGTTTGTTGTGGTGGTGTGTTGTTTTTTTTTCTTCCCCCCCAGCTGCCTCCTAATTCCACAGTGCATCGCCACGGCTTGTCTTGTGCCAGCTCTGGAAACATGCTGGGACCTCCTCCTGGTCGAGCCACTTTACCTCCCTAACTTAGCAATAGAACAGGATCCTTTTCAGCTTGGTTGGTGAGTTAAATAGCTCACAGTGGAGCCCAGCATGAGTAGCTCACCTGGCACAGGGAAGAGAGCAGAACCACACAGCTCAGAGAAGGAAGAATAAAAGCAATTCTGCCTTAATTGGCAGCAGTCGGTCAGGTCAGCTGAGCAGTTTGTGAAATCACAGCCCAAGGAAGGCTCCTGGTCTCAGCAGGAGAGGGAGCTCCCCAGAACACATTCCCATTCTTCCTGTATGGCAAAGCTACGTTAGAATAAAAGTTATCTTCTCCAAAATAGCCAGTTGATTCGAGACACACTAATTTCTTTTTTTTTTTCCCCAGAAGAAAGCAATTTATTCAGTCTTGAATGTCCATAGAAAAAGTTAACATTGCAAACTCTTGGTGGGTTGTGTTTTCTACATGGACAAACCATTCAGAAGAAGAGAAGTGAACCAGCATTTCAGTATTTTGGCACATCCTTCTTTCGGACCTGGTACTACACCTGTTCTCTAAGTGTCACCCTTCAGAAAAGGCGCCAAAGGCACAAGGTCCTGCATCTTAAACTTTTACTAAAAACACTTCCTAGCAATCAAAGATCAGGAAAACCTAACGCTATTGTAAGGGTCAAATATTTAAAATCAATTCTATCCAAGTGCTTTAAAACCTCTCAGAAGATTTGACAGGATTCTTCACTTTTTGTCCCTATTTTACCCCACTGGCTACAATCAGTAGCAACATAGTATCGGCGCTATTTACTATTTCTTTCAGTGAGTCACCTTTGTGAAAGGTTTTCAACTCTTTCAGGCTCGCTGGAGCTATAGTGACTACAGGGGATGACATTTCCTGCTAAATGTGATTGATAGGCATGCAAAACCATTATAAAAACAGAGAAGGATATGCTTAGTAAAACCCACAGAAAAACTTCTTACAGCGTGTTTTCATTATTCTCTCATGTTACAAAGACATGAGTAAAACTGCAGATAAAAGCTCTAAACACAGGATAACATGAAGAGCAGGAGCAGCAACTCTTAACAGAGGCAAGTAATTGAATCAGATACGGAGTAAAATTATACACCCCAGTACATTCACACTAGTTAAACATACACTAGCACAAACTGGTGCCAGTTGTTGTATAATTTCAAATGATCTAATAAAAAGTTTGTTAAAAATAAAGACAAAAAAGTTTGAACATCGCCTATCCTGCTTTAATTCAAAAATACCTATTTTCAAGAGCTGGCTGCAGTTTCACTTCTGTATTGGGATTTTGCAACAGGACGGTGACAAGAGAGCGCTTGGAGATTAAGAAGCAAATAGCCAAAATGCTTGTGAGATTGCAAGGTCTGCCCGCAGCTCGTTACACAGGTACCACCGCTCCGCTTTCTGATGAAGACTGGAAGCTGCCTAGCTGCATTCACGCAATGCTGCTCGCAGCTGAGACCCTGCCAGGAAGGTGTGTTACCCTGGCAAAATACGGTCCTAGGCACTTAATAAAGGTGTGATATTTCTGCTCCTGCCTTTCTTCTGATGTTAATACGGCTTACACAACTGAGTTTCTACAATTTCTTCTCAAACAGTGGTCGTGTTTCTGTACCTTCCCATTCTCCTTTGCTTCCTTTAATATATGTATTTGGAAGATTATAAAGTCTTTCAAATGAGCAGAAACTGGGAAAATTTGTGTTATAACCACAGATTTCCAAAATGCATCACACTGCCTCTAACTGTAAAGATTGCAAAGGTCAAAAAGGTACCTATTTAATAGAAGGAGGTTCCAACATATTGGGATTCCTTGGCCCACCAGGAAAGAAAATGTCTTCTCAAAAAAAAATACTGTAAAACCCAAAGAATCACATGTACAACTGGGGGAGAAGGGTAAGATCAGCAAGAAGCACTCAGCTTGCAACAAATCAAAAAGTGTGGTGGCCCCTCCAAACTGCAAATCTGCCCTTTTCCTTATGGGAATGAGGTCCAGTGCTGCCTCCACTGATGGCAGTAGCCAGACTGGAACCAAGTGAAACAAGACCCATACCTGCAAGCTTACAGTAAGAATAAAACTTTGTCCAGTTTCTGGAAGTTTGGGGCAATGGTCTACTTCCCAAGAAAGGCTCAATTAATCCCATTCAGATATTAAGACAATGAAACAGGATAATGCAATTGGGGGAAGCGTGGCTGCAAATAAGCAATGAGAGCCAAGAGTGATGGGGTAGAGGAGAAAGGGAGGAGAGGGAGACAGAGAGAGAGGGGAAAAATAAAATTTAAAAAGCACGAACCGGGCACATTTAGTTACATAAGTAGATACTTCATACAAGATCATAACATGAACTTTCGAACTTGCATGGACAAAAGCCTCTCCGCTACTCGATGCATTAAAACATCAATGCTACAAAATGCTGAAAAAATTCCTTCAAGCTCTATCAAAGGAGGATTATATTGAGGGCACGTGCATGAAGAAAGTAAATCTGTTATCTTTACTGAATATAGGCCTTGATGTAAATCACGCAGCCACAGTCTATGAATAACTGCATTTGTTTCGACAGCAAAACACCTCATCTGAAATACAGAATAGCTGCCGGAAATGAGCTAATGGTACTTTTCTTTCTGTATTAAAGGATTATTTTCCAGTGCCTGCTGTGTGGGCTTAAACACTAGCCTGAAACAGTCAAAATACTTAGAAGTAAGATTTATGGGTAAAGGGTGGGGGGGTAGAGGGGGCCTTCTTTGAAGCGACTGACTTCTTTGACCGGTGTCTCAGAATTACAAGGCTACAAAAGGACCTCTCTCTGTGAGCCGCCCTCTGCGTTCTTCCTTCATCTCTGTTGCAGATCCTATTGATAAACAAGATTTGAAAAAAAAAATTACCTGGTTATTACGGAGCTGGATAGCACAGAGGAACTGAGATATTATTAACAACAGATGTCATGCTTTTTTCTAATAATTTTTAACTGGGAAACTTCTTATGCCTCAAATACCACTCAAGCTATCAATATGAATCCTTCAGCACTAGTATTCTTTTCAAAAGCTTTCAAAGGATCTTGGGAGAAAAATTATTAATTTACTTCCACAGCATTCCAATAAGTGCTGCTAGTTGCATTGACAGAGGAAGGAATTGTACAAACAGTAATCCCACATTGTTTCACTGAACAAAAGTATAACTTTTCTTTTTTAGCTATAACAGTAAATATAACAGATAAGTTTAGATTGGCTGCTTATTTCCTCTAACACGTTATTTGTAATTAAGTCTACTCAAGAGAACAGCTTCGTACTGAAGGCTAGTAAAACTGTATTAGTTTTGGAGTGCAAAATACAAGTTGCAGCTTTATACACAAAACCACTGTAATAAATTCTCAGAACTGTGGCATGCAATTCTTGCTTTGCTCAGCTTTCATAATAGCGCTTCAATAAATGCTTTACTACCTTTCCCCATAGTCTGGAAAAAATGCTCCCCCTTTACATATGATGATAGCTTTACTTGGAATCACACTTGAAGTTATCATCTTTTAATGAGATTAAAGCCTAATTCTTATTAGCTGACCCTATTAGAGAAGGTAGTTGCCTTGTAACACTTCAGAGGGAAAAAATGCTTTTCAGAAACTTTTACTTGGTCATGAGCTGAAAAGAAATTATTCCTTAAAATAAGACAGCTTTATTCCTTGCTCAGACTAATCCACTTTTATGTTAACATTCTAGCATACAACTGGAGCAACAAAGGCCAAAACTGACTTGTAAGCTTGTGACCCTCACTAGCTCACAAAACAGACTTTGTATAATTAAAGTGGAGACAAACATTAACATCTAACATTTTCTTATTTTGCTGTTCTTTAAAAGCAATTCAGATTTAAAACAGAGAAGTTAGTCTGACTTTTAGTTCTCATATGAAAAACAGTAAGGTTACTCCAAATTTAAGTTGCATAATTTATGAAAGAAACCTAGATCTAAACACAACTGGCACAAAATCAAAACATTTTCTGTGTGACCACAGGTAGGTGTATTTGTTGTACGTGCATATCAAAGTGGCACAGACAGGGCTTTGATCCATTGCAGTGGCCACTGAAGTGCTACTGAATGCAAGCAAGGAAAAATATTATATATAGATTATGTAAGTTTATTTTCTTATTTGTAAATACAAAACCTAAACACCAGAACAGAAGAAGGTGGAGCAAAATAAAAAATGGTTAAACAGTCTCTCTGTACGTATCATGTTCGCTTGTTTGGTAATCACAGAATTGGACTTGCAGAAGTCTAAGATGAGGTATCTCTAACATTTATACTCAGCATTAACTGGAATGCAGGGAAAACCAAGAGAAGAAACAAGGAACAAAAATAAAATGAGTGGAGAAAGCCCATGTGGTACAGCCCTTCCTGTAATTCTGTCTCTGGTTAGCAAGTTGGAAGCATCTCATTTCTTTAACTTGAAGCCTGATATTCACATTCCTCTGCAGCTTAATGTGGACATAGACAGCAGATCACACTCATGTCTTAAAGGAGCCAAGTGATTTAGCACAGCAAGTCCCCAAGCTACGAGAAACCTTATGTTTACATCCACTTTGAAGAAAAAGGAAATTAAATTTCAAAATCCCCAGTTCTACTGCAGAAGTAGGCAATACCATATGGATGTACTTGTCGCATTAAAAAATCTGTCCTTCACAGTTGCGATGACACTCGTGTCTACAGAAGTGCTCTTAAGTGTGGCCACCACGCCTGTCAAATGAATTAACCTGTACCTACACAGCATGGGGGTGAGACACATCTCCAACCACAGCCTTTCTAGAACCGGTGCTGAATAGCAACGGGTTGAACAGAAATCAAACTGCAGACTAAGATGTGACACCAGTGTGCCTTTTATTCAACAATTTACCGCAAAGACAAGGCTGGGGTAATACAAATTCCTATTACCATGGAAGAGTAACTTGGTTTACGTGATGAAGAAAACGCAGCAGACAAAATCTCACATGATGCTGTCTTACAGCAACATCTACAGAAGCGCTCCCCGCCAAGCGGCCACTGCACTGCAATTCCATCTGAGCTGTGTATTACTGCTAAAGTTCACCATTTCCATTTGCAGAGACAAGGCTCTGAGAGAAACTTGCCAAGAATTAACCAGTTTGCCTCTTTTATAAAATGATTAGCTGTGCTTTTGAAAGAGTTACTAAGGACCAAAGGGTCACAGGGTAATTATTTACAGAACTGATGCCAGGGATGAAGTGGCAGATAAAGCCCTTACAAAGACCATGCAGCGTAAGGAATGAGAAACTCCCACAATTTGTTGACAATCCCCATGAAGTGCGATTCAGCTCAGAGATAGCACCAGCTCTGCTCTTCCCTCTCGATACTGATAGACTACGATGACAATATAAAATTTGATTCAAGACCTTCAGTTCTCCATTTCCAAGTTCACATTGGAACTACTTAAGAAGAAAAAAGAAGAAATCAAGCCCACCACACAGTAGACATTATGAAGAAGTGACATTGCCTTGCTTGAGTTTGGAAAGACATTCAGCTCAACTGAAGTATTCCCTTCCAGCTAAATAAAGGCTATATTTGCAGAACAAACCACTGTCCCACACCTCAGTGTAAGGAGGGTTTACAACCTGCTCTCGTGGGAGGGAGACTGGAGTTCAGCCTTGACCCTCTAAGAGGGAACAGGATCACTGGAAAAGAGTTTTAAGTATCCTTGTGAAAGCAAACACAGCTCATATCTTCCCCAGCCACTCCCCCCAAAAAAAACTGCAGAATACAGGACACTCAGTCCAAAAGTATTTTCAGTGCCTAAATATAACGCAGGCATTCACATAGCATAAATAGGAGAATCCTTCTGAAGAGCTATCTTCAAAACAACTTCCATTTCTAAGTAAGACTAAAGTTCAAAGTCATATACTGGCATGTCAAATTCAGGATATCCTTGTAAGAATAATGAATATATTGTTATTGTACATGGCTATTTTTATAAAGTTTCTGGAAGCAAGAAACATGAAATGTGCTTAAATGACTACTCGTATACCTTCGTGCTTCTCTTCAGTCACAAGCCAGGAAGATTTGATTGAATATGGTCATATCCTTATGGGATTTCATAACAGCAGTTTTCATTGGCAACCATTGATTACATACCCCAAAATCAAGCTGCTATATTTTTTCAGTCATTTTTCTAAAGTTTGATATATAAATTTGTCAGAGTAAAATACAGCTGGCCTTTAATACTACAGTTTATGCCAAAGATAATATGAAACTATTAGAATCACAAAGCCTAGAATTCAATTGGAAAAAAAATACTGCAAAATATCCAAGCATAAACATTACAATTATATCAAGAAACAGTAAGGAAAAAGAAAGGGGAGTTCTGAAGAAAAGCTAACAGGTAAAAAATAGACACAAAACCCAACCCAAACAAACAACCCTCACAGACAGATGACTGACAGGGACTTCCAAAAGGTCACAGAAAGAAAATCTGAAAGACAGTCCAAGAACCCTGTTTCTTGTTGTGATCCTCCTACTCCATCAGGTGTTCTGGTATAGGAAACCAGTCGTCATTAATTTCCAAAAAAAAAAGCCTAACCGGAAACCATTAAACGCCATGCTACGAAAGGATTTGTTTCTCTTTCTATGCCACACCATCCCATCTGAACAATAGCTCCTGCAGGACACTGCGTTAGCTGTTCACGGCTATCGAAAAGCGGTAACCCAGCTCCACCGTAAACAACCGGCAGTGAATTAAACTCTTAAAAGTGACAGGTATCTTCAGTTCTTTCTGGAGCAAGCATGTGCCAGCTTGGGAGATGTAGCATCCTGACGCCAGCTACTCAAGACAGACAAATTTCAAAATCCGTCATTACTACCTCTAAACACTCAAGTAAACCAATCGCTTTAACTGACTGTAGGACGTATGCACTGGCAGATAGACATCTTCTGACAGTGACAAGGGCAGCATAAAATCTTCTACCATGTTTCCACAACAGAAATTAAAAAAAATTAAGTAGTAGAGACACAAGACCAAGTTCATATTGTAGGATCTTTCTTCAGGTCACTGGGCTAAACAATGTTTGTCCCTGCTATTAAGACTCAAATAGCACCCTCTCCTTATCGTGAAGTATGAAAGTATTCAGCCTTACAGGAGGTGCATGTTGGGGGGAAGTCTTTTTAAGTTAGAGCAAGTATTTAGTTTGCAGAGAGGAAAAAACCCCATCACTTTGTCTGGCATAAAGTGGAGCAATAGCAGGGAGGAAAAAAAAGTTGGCAACAATAAGCAAAGAAAATAGAGAAAACATTTCTTCAGTGCAGATAGGAAAGGGCAAAAAACTTTCCAGCTGTTGGCTGATTTGTACAAGTTTCAGAAGTGTTCTGAATAAGTAAAACAGTAGGTGGCATGAATCCCATGTAACACACATAATTTAGAAGACCAGACCCTTCTCCTAAACTCCTTTGCCTATTCAGGCTGCACTTTTTTTCCACCACAGCCAAAGCTCATCTACGTTTTTTTTAGACAGAGCTAGTAAAAAGCAACTAACTCATCTAACTTGTGATCTAAACAAACAAACAAAAAAATGCACAAAAATCTTGACTCATATCACTGATCAAAACCAAAGCTAGAAACCACCTCAACCCTAATTTCTCTTTTAGCTTCTTCAGTACAGAGATCCAACATAACTACTCATTACCCATTTTCAGAAGTCAAGCTAATCCATTTTTGTGGGTTATTATTTAGAGAGTGGAAGAGAGCAATTATACCACTCTGTGAAAAACTGTGGACTATAATATTGTTTATTAAGATGTATGTTAAGCCCAACAAGGATGGTATGAATCGTGGTTTAATCATCCTCCCTGCTTCTGTTAAAAAGGCGATGATAAAACCAGTAAGGGAGAGACTCTAATTCTCTCCCTAGCCCGAGAAACTGTCGTTCAGCTTGAAGAACCAAATGGTAAAAACTAAAAGGGGGGGAGGTCCCCCCTTACTCCTTGTGTTTTTGTTACATCCTTTGTTTAAAGTCACTGTTATGCAAAATTCCTGAGACCACTTTCTGATACATTGATAAATTACAAATTCCTGAGTGGCGACATCCTGCTAAGTAGACAAGCATGAATCCTTCCTGCCTCAGGCGGGGCCAACATGGCCAGATAAGGAAAGAAACTGATTTACAACGTGAAGGAAGACTGTGACCTTTATCCTCACGACCACCAGAACGATACCAGAATATGCCACGTAGACCAGGGACTACTAAACTATAAAGAGAGACTGTTTGAACTGCTCAGTACGGCAGTTGGCGGCCCGACCACCAGAACGATGCCAGAATATGCCACGTAGACCAGGGACTACTAAACTATAAAGAGAGACTGTTTGAACTGCTCAGTACGGCAGTTGGCGGAGCAGAGACTCCCCTGTCGTCCAGCGCTGCTTTTGCTCATATTCTACTTGCTATAATTAATAAAATTTTAATTGGATTATGATCCATTGTAGTCTCAATTTATAACAACTCCATGAAGATAAGTTCACGTTAGCATATTGCTATCAATTCCTGAAGGTTAACTTCTGTTTATCTAGTACCTCATGGAACTGAGAGTGACATATTTGTGTACAGATGTGAAAAATATTACACTAGTTTTGAAAAGTTAACAAGTGAAGTAACCTGTTCTGGAATCAAGACTGCCTGCCACCCGAGACGTCAAATATCCTCCTGATTTCTCACTTTGATTTTCCTTGGAGCAGTCTTTGTGCATCTTAAGGGGTTCTAGAAAACAAAGTTAACTACTTTAATAGCCAAGAAAAGTAACAATCAACTACATAATTTACTACTACTACAACAACTACCTGTGGACTCTTAAGAAATTACAAACACAAGACAAGATTGTTTGGGACATTAAGAATTGAAGGGAGATGTTCAGGCAAGGAGACCTACATTAAAGCCTGGTCCACACAGTTCAGGAGGTTTGAACACCCTCTTTCAGCTGGAGAAACAAGACAGGAATGACAAAAACTCTCAAGTGGTATTAAAACTATGTGTCTTAGCAGTGTCCCATATATAGCTAGCTCCCCTTCATAGGGTGGTACCCTGAATACTGTGCAGTGAAAACAGAGGAAGAGTCTGGCTATAGACACTAGTATAAACCTGCTTTTATAAGTATTGTTTTCCTTCTACAGAACAGAAAGTGAACTATTCCATCTAACATTTTATTCTGTAAATGAAGAATACAGCATGCAGACTTCCTGTACTTTTCTTTTCCATACGCAATTTAAACAGTGAAGTTTAAACAGAGAAAAATATTACATGTATCCATGGATATCTAATTTTAGAAAGACAAACAGTTCTCCTGCTCCAGCACTGGGGAAAAAGATGGTAAGAAACAAATAGTTATTACAAGCCATAGGGAAAGGAACTATGACAGTACATGACATGCGCAGAAGGTAGCAAGGACTGAGTGGGGCAAGTACCCATGAGGGAAACATAGGGCTCCATAAGGAGCCCTATGCCATGTTAGTAAGCACTGAGAAGGGCATTATTATGAGTCCATGAAAGGAACTGTAACGTCTGCATGTAAATTATATGCATTTTTTCCTAAAGTCATTGTGGTTTTGGCCTACAGAGTTTGGCCAGAAGTCTACAAAAACTTAACTGGGAGATTTTCATATCTAGAATCTGAAACAGAGAGCATCTAGATAGTTTTAATGCATGCAAACACACCTTCATCACATATTATAGTTCTTGCAACCAAGAAGGAATAAAACCCAGCATGTGAAATGTACTATGAACATCCCAAAGGGAATACAGCCTGAAAAGCAAAACAAAAGAATTCCAAGAGACAGCTGAAATTTGTTTCTTTTCGAAGAAAAAAGAAAGTCACATTTCTCAAAACAAATACCTGGATATAAATATAGATGGTCTGGAACATGGTAAGCAGCCAACAGATCTGCATGAGCAAGCAAACCAGCCAGGAAACATAGGACACTGCTAGTAAAGAGTTTTCTGAAATCAAGAAGTAGCATTCTTTTTATTTTGTAAAAATAAAAACTGGCAACACAAAAGCTTCTGTGGAGAATGTATTTTCTGTTGACACAAAGCTACAGAAAACCATTGGAAATGCACTGTTTCAAAGTATTTTGGATGCAAAGTATAAATTCTTTTCTATTCTAACTGTAAAAACAAATCAGGCATGCCTGAATTTTAAAGTTTATTTTCTACTTTAGTTTTAGACAACATAATAAACATATTGAAACCTTTAAAGGAAAATATTTATGTTCAGTATAGCACACATTGTTTCTGTACAAAGAGGTCCCAGTAAACAACAAAGGCAAGAATCTAAAAAGGGAAAGTGGATAAACCCCAGTATGTTATGGGTTCTGGAGCATGAGGCAGGGGACACCTTGCAAATGGAATATCAGTGCTGGAGAACTGGTGCCAAAACTAAGATATAAAAAGGCCCTTATATTTATCTTGAGAAGCTGTTGAAGGTAGTAGTGCTCTCCTTAATAAAAGTCACTAGTCTCCACTACTAGCAAAATTTATTCCTGTCAACAGAATACAGTTCCTCTGAATTACAAACTGCCTAATTAGCAACTGAGTTAGCTACTTTCAATTACGAACAAGCTTTATAATTCATATATACCTTCAGGTAGTATTACGCAATTTATAAAACACTTTCATTCTTTAAATATACTATTAACTAGATCCATGAAAACAAGAATTGCTATCTCAACTTTCCAGGTCACCTGGGCTTGAAAATTATGCCTATTTTCCTTCCTCAGCTCTTGCACACAGAAACTCCCAGCAGGACTGTACCAATCACAAATATTTATCATAAGAAATCAATTTAGTAATCCTGAGATGATCTTAAATGCTTGGTTTTATTTGTTGACAATATCATTAACAGAAGGCAAAAGCATCTTATCCAGAAGGACAGAGAAAGAAAAAATAATTGGATTATCATGATATCAAATGTATGACAAGGCTCATGACTTTTTAAGGATGGACACTGAGAACTTATTGTCCAACCTGAGAAGTTGCTAACGTTAAACCCCAAGAGATATATACCCTGTCCTTAAGTTTGGTAAAATATTGGTCGGAGATGCACCTATTGTTAAAAGCGATTTGCAGTTTAATTATCATGGTTAATAAAAACACTGAATTATACACAACTAAAATAAATGTCATTTAAGTAGATGGTCTGAGGACAAAGTAACCACCCACACCCACCAAAAAACAAAAGGTCTGTAGAAAGTCCAACTGAAAAACAAAACAACAAAGCATTTTTTAAGGAGCAGTTTTGAAATTTACTATAAGGTCTAGAAATAGCCACAGAACAATTACAATTATGAATTTAGCTTGCCAAATTACAACTGCATTGTGCAGTTTCAGCAAGTTATGCTGGATCCCATGCAGGGCACTAACACCCCCATCTCAAAGTCCTACCAAGAACTTACAAATTGCAGACCAGCCGATCTCCCTCCTCTGTGTGGTTCTTTGTTAGTGCCTGGCTCAATTTTGTGTTTCCTTATTTTTATCAGACATGAGAACATTGGGATATTTTGACTACTTGTGGTGTTCAAAATGGTTTTGAATGAAAATAGCTGAAAGAATCCAAATAAAATTAATCAAGGGAAAATAATGACACATGACACTTGTTTCCCTCTGTTAAAACCTTGCTTTTTAACCTGAATTTTATCTGCTAAAAGTTTACCAGCCAGATTTCCTCCCCCTGTTCCAGCCACTCAGGCACTGCAAAGTGGCTGAACCTCTCTCCCAGCAGCCAGCCAAGAATTCCCTAATTTCCGACCCATGCAGTGACCCAGGCTGGAGTGCCAGGCCAGAGGTGCCCTGACAATTAGGTAGCCCTTGTTTTCCACTGTCTGGGCTGAGCAAACCTCGACACAGGTCCTTCTTTTCAAACAATGCAACATTAAAACAAACCAAAGGCTCCTAAAAATCCCTGTAACAGGGAGCTGAAACATGTTCATGAACACACCAAAAAAAAGTTAAACCAGATATAACGTCGCTTAGGAAGCCCAAACCCTGGTCACGAGCATGTGTTCAAGACCCGACAGCCAGAGTGGTTTGAAACACTATACAGCCTCTTCGATACAGCTCACTAGTTTAGAAGTGGAGGGGCTGTATCCTATTAAAAATAACAGGAAATTGACCACAGCAATAAATCTAAAGCCTTGGCTGCTGAGATTTCTTATCTTCCATGAGCAGTTGTTGGTGTGCAAAAACCATGCAACTTTTTCTTTTTAAAAAAAGAAAACAAAGAAACAATTAAAAATCACTCCAAAACTGGAGCTTCCACTTGCTAGTAGCTTACATCAGCCAGTCACAGCTTTGAGAGACCTAGATCCCCGAGATCTTCTCCCTGTCATGCCAGGATATCCTGTTATATTTTGATGGTTTACTGCTGCCTCCAGGCATAACCACGTCACTGAGAAAGTTAAGTCGGCGCACTAAGACTGACAAGTCCCGTGGATTCTCATCAGAGGCTTTGGCACTTCTGACAGGACTTGCGTTACTCTTTTCATGCAATTTCTGCACCCAAGTGATCTCTCTATCTCCTCTGATAGCATTTTTCTCTTTATCTACTGAAACAAATTAAGATCTGCGATGATGGCAGCTTCTTTTAATGGCTTACCAATGCTTAAAAGGGACTGCGCCAGCAATGTTACCTCCGTGAATCCCACTAGAGGAGACAGAGTTTCTGCTGGGCTGGAGAAAAAGGGATGGGGGGCAGGGAAGGGATAGCCAAGCCTCTTCCTTGAATGGAATAAAATACATATGCCAAAGGATTTCATTCAACTGGCAGAGACTACACCGAGCTTTTTGCCAGCGTAACTGTCTCTATTGTGGGTATGACTTGTTTTCCCACTCCTAAAAGACAGAGCTTTGCCAACAAAACTTTAAAGGCTAAGACCAACAGTGTGGGTGTGGGGTTCAGTTTGTTTTCAGTACACATGAGTGAAGTTAACCATGGTCCATTTTCCTGCCAGTCTAATCCAAACACCATATAATATCAGTATTTTATTTATTTCTTCTTCTGATTAGGTCCTACAAGCATTTCTGAAGCAGACTTTTCAGGCAGTCAATTCACCTCTGAAGCCTTTTTTTTTTTAAATCATAGTGCAAGATTCCAAAGGTTGGTAAAATATCAGGGACAAGTAGTTCAATACAAAGGTCAGATATTTACTTTAAGAGTTAAAAGTGCTTCTAAAACATGTATATTTTGCCTAGATTTAGACAACTAGGACATGCTAGTTGTATGAGATATTTACAATGGAAAGATCAAACCCACTGCACCTACACAAAAGAAACAACCCAAACCAACCAACAACAAAAAAACCCACTCTTCCAGCCCCAGAGACTTAAAAATCAGGAGCTGAACCTCCTTGCACTAGGACTAATTATAGCAGAGTAGTTGCAACACGTTTGGAGATCACCTCACCTGTGAGTATGTGCCAGAACCAGGGCTATGTTCTCCTGCTGGAGGAAGGTGGGAAGGAAGTAACTTCCATTTTGGATCATGCAGCACCCCAAGAACTATCTCCCTTTGGAAATATATGCAGGAAACAGAGTTGAAAGATCCCTCTCCCTTGCATAGATCATTTTTGTAAAGCTGTTTCTTTAACTGTAAAAGCTATGCTAGAGCTGGGACTGCTACATGCATCTTCTCATTTCAGTCACCCAATTTTGAATCTCAACCAGTTCCTGATCCCAAGAACGAGGAAGATACCATGTATTTTTCAGAAGATCTGCCTCCAAGCACAAAAGCTTGTTACCCAAAAAGTTCCATTTCATGACATTACTCCTGGATAATCCCTTCTCTAGCATCAAAAGGCCTAATACAGAAGTCTGCAAAGCGCATGGTGATTCCACTGGCAGGAAAATTACGTTACATTGGCAAAAGAATCATCATCAGGCCACCAAAATGACTTTCCACTAGCACGTTAGAAGGCTGTTAGAGCTACAGAATTTCTTCATGCTTGAGGGCTCTTACCAACACCAACCCACCTGTCATACATTGTTTTACATCTGCTTTGATTTCTTTTTGCTGCAAAAAAAGGGAATGCACATCAGAAATGTTACAGACCACCAGATTTGTTTCATATATTACCAAAACTAAACATTCAAGCATTTTATGGAGATTAAGAGATTAGAATCCGAGAGTTTTTATTCTTCTGTGTGCAAGGCGCTCTCTTTCAATCAAATTAAAAAGTGGAGTTCAAGGTATGTTGTTAATTCCTGAGGGGAAATGATACATAACCCACATGCATAAAGAAATTGGCTTGCATGCGGTTGTTTTTACAGCATGGAATCTGTTTCAATCTATGTTTGTTTAACAAGATGTGAGTCTAACAATGGTAATTTACTAAAAGCTTGTGCACTAAGTATGTACAATACCAGAAACAATGGTCATAACTCTTTCCAAAGATACAAAAGCATCTATAAAACTATCAAAACATAAGCACTGCCCTGGATTATTTGTTTAAAAATCCCACATTCCAAACAGCTTCATCATTTCGTTAATCCATCTATTAACACTTTAATTTTGGACTACTGTTTCACATTCCAGCAACAAGTTACTGCTAGTGAATATAGCACAAAATTTCATAATTTGTATTTTCATTGATTTTCTTTTTTTAATCCATAGTATCATTACTTTTTGCTCAGACATCTTTTGCTTAAATCTTGGCTTAAGTGTTGTACTAGAAACACCGATCGTTTAAATAGTTATTTACTATTAAGCTCTTCAATCTATATTTAAGCACTTGAATAACCAGCTGCTTGTACAACTAATGGTCAGTGACAACACGGCTGCAGGAGGCGAAGCGGCATTCTGCCTTTCCAACAGGCCTGTTTGTCAGTGTCCAGGCCCAACCTGCATCCCGCAGGATCACAACCATAATCACATTTTGAAATGATTCATTATTTACAACAGTTGCTTGAGGCTTACTAGATGATATTCTGTTTTCTCTCTTATAAGCTGATATAGCTACATGAAACTTTGTGATGAACAACCACCTCTGCCTTTAGCCACTGCATCAGATAGGCCAAAACTTCTTGAATCCCTACTGTGTGTGTTCCCAACACACGTACATTACAGAATGTACCTCACCAAGATTTATGCTAATATCTTAACTAGCTTAGTGCCTGTGCCAGAAGACTGAACTTTTCTTTATTTTGCTGAGCATGTAGACTGTAAAAAAATGTTGGTACAACATTCGCATTTTGCTCCTACAATCACAGCCCAGATACAGGTTAAGTCAAGATAGCATGGAAACTTCTAAATGGGCAAGTTGCTTCATTAAAATGGGATCAAGCAGAAAATAACCAGGTGTAACAATTCTCATCGAGTCCCATTCTCATTAGAAAACAATTAACAATAACACATAAAAAGTGAGTTAAAAATGTTAGAAATACTTGCTTGGCAACAACAAACAATAATGCACAAACCTATTCCTGAGGACAACCGTGGGGTTTTTTGCAGACAGTTATGCTGTAGTAAGGTCTGTAAACTATAGGTGTTTACAGTGCACTTCTTACTACCTTCAAAAATAATGTGTTTCACATTTCAGATACATTTATTCTTAATCACCCATGGCAATCAGTTAACCATCATACAATCACACATACTTGGAGGGTGACTCATCAGATGTCAGGTGTTTAACTTCATGTTCCTCAAGTAAACCATCTAGCTGCTGACATTTTTTCTCCCGTCTCCAAAGCACTTTGCACAAATGATCACAGTAGGGGAAAATTTGCTCAGAGGATTAATATCATTAGTTATCATGGTCAGGATTAATATCATTAGGAGACATCTGCAATGCCATAACCACTGTGAATCTTGTAACAACCACGAGCTAAGCTGCAAGTTGTCTCTCTAAAGAAAATAATTAAGGGAATGGAATTTCCAAGATGATTTGGAAATCACTTTTTTCTGGTAATGTTCTACTGCTCTATTCTTCAGCCAGTACAATGCAGGCATCGTCATTATTCTATTTTTTTAAAAAAAATATAAATTCAATGGTGCTACCTATTTGAAGTAGATCCGTCATTTTAATTTAACACATTTCAAAAAAGTAGCAAGTCATGCACTTCATTGTTTTCCCCCTTACTGGCAGGTGTCAATGTATTCAGCACTCGTAGAGCATCTGGTTAGCAAGTTGTGGCAGCCTTCGAGTTCTAGAATTCCTTTCAGCACTTCTCAAAGAGAACTGTTTTGATCCCCAAGTTGGTCCAGATGGTATCTCACAGTTGTCCAACTACTCCTTTCGAGATAGCTGTCACTATTGTACCAGAGGGGCAGGCAAACAGGCTTTTCAAAGCAAGCCATCACTGCTGGAGATGATCTATCTAAGGAAGTTCGTAACATCTAAATTCTCTAATAAGCACTGACAGGAGAGTTTTTGTAAATGAAAGCTATTTCTCCAGTGTGTCAGACTAGAGCTTTGAAGTCTCATGCAGCTGCTGGGCTGGTAGCACCAGGCAATGGATTTCCTCAGAACTCTCCGAGTGCTGATCATAAAATTGCAACAAACAGCCTATATGGTTGGCTTGGACTGGAGAGCCTGATCCCAGGGCTGGCAGAATGCCAGAGCTTGCATGGAAAAAATGACCCCACTGAAAACACTTAAGAGCAACACAAGCAGCCAAGAAGAGCAATTCTCTAAAAGTAAATACTGTAGAAAAGACAATTCCCGTTACTAAAGCACCTTGTGCAATGCCCCATGTGCCTAGCAGTCCTCTTCCTGTCCCACCAACTCAAACCAACCTCAAAAGCCACAACAAAAAAAAAAAAAAAGCCCAGAACATCCCTCTGTATCAACATTTAAATACAGAAGGCACAGCAACACTGACAATCAATGCACAAAGGAAGAAACAAGGGGAAGGTCACGCAAGTTTCTTCCATTTTAGTAGTGCCTGTTGTCTCCAACAACGCTGCCATTACAATACTGCACAGGCCAAGCAAAGCCAAAGCCTTTCCTCTGGCTACTTTGCCTATGCAATAACTTAATGCAATTCAACATGTAACCAAATAAATAAAGAAAACACCTTTTTGATCCTTCAATAGGAAAAAGTGCATGTAGATGTACATGCGGAGAGATCCATTGATAACTGAAAGCACTGCAGACTGAAGCCAGGCTTTATGTGCCAAAAAAATTTGCACATCACTTATAAGGGTATCCTCAACTTCTTGAAAAATAAGGTGAGCTTTTCTGCAAACCATATAAAAACCACCTCCATTAAATGCACCAGAAGCACCGTATTTCTGCATAACCCAGACAACTTAATATAAATATGCACATTTTACAAATAGGTGCAATTTGTAGCAGTTTAATACAGTGAGAAAAGAAATGCCAGTACACATCTCAGTCTCTACAATTTAATCCCTGTTACTTGCACTGAATTTTCATCTAGTCTGGACAGCTAACAGAAAAATTAATTTTGCTTACTAAACCACTTTCAAAATGAAATAGGGAAGTGTTTATTTGTACCTTCTGGATGGAGATCATTTAAGAAAAGAGTTAATGACTGTAACTTGAGTCATACCTTACAGTATATAGAAAAAGTAGAAAAAGATACTTAGCAACATCTTTTCTACCAGGGTGATGGAGCACTTCAGGGGAGGGGGGGAGTAAAAGTCAGATATTATTATTGTTATTATTAACCCTTTATTACAGAAAAAACAACCAAGCTGTATATGAGGTGGAAACGAGGTACTCAAGGTTCTTAATAACCAACCAAAGAAACCGATGCTCCTCATTGCTTTGGAGAATTCCTTTGCCTAATCCAATCTGGAAGTGAAATTATCCTTCTGGAAGTGCAGAAAAAAAGCTGTGTAGAGAAAGTGATTGTATCTGTATGATTAAGGAAATCCTCTTCCTCCGGATTGGTTTCCCCACCACAACACTGCAAATTCAACAAACCACATTCAGTCCAAGGGTTTAACAGCTATATACACTTTAGGAGCTCTTTTAGTTAGCAAATATAATGTTATCCTTAAGCTACCAAGGAAAGAATGTCATCGTTCCAAGAAATGCTCCAAAAACAAATCCCAGTGAAAAAATTAGAAGTCACCTACTCTCCAAAATTACCAGACCTGATTTGGAAAATACAGCAAGTTCCTCAAATAAGGCAAAAAGATTTTAATGTACAAGAACAATCAAAACAGCTTGTTAGAGATATGAGGTCAATTTCTGCAACTATTCATTACAGCCCTACATATCTAAATATATGAATACATTATTTCACTTGAATAAATGTTTTTCAATAAAAAGCCAAACAAAATGCCAAAAAACATTCTCAGTTTTGTGAACACCAAATATTAACTCCATTAAAGGGATACAGAAAACATACCCATGTGCAAGATATTTTGGTTTTTTAATGGAAGGATTCACTTTGCCAGTACCCATTCTTCATCTTTGAAAGGTGTGCTTTCCATTCACCCAAACACTAAAAACGTAGTTTTCAAGCACATGTTGGGTTTTTTTTTTTTTGCTTCTGCTCTAAACCAACAGAACATATTTACTCAATTAAATTTTTTACAATTAAATACCAAGCTAATAATATTTCACAGTAAAATCTGACAGGAAGAAAATAACTCCCCTCTGAATGTCATAAACATCGCTTTATGTTACACCTCAGCATCAAAACATTTTGCTTGGAACCATTGTGTTTAACACTTTGCTGACCATAGAACTCAACATGAAAAAGTTTAAAAATATCTTTTCTTCAGCTTGTTAGGATGGATTATATGCGAAGTTTATTTAATGAAAACTTGCTACCTTTTCCATCAGCCTTACTGATTTGCAGAACACAAGAAGGGTGCTAATTCTCCTTCAAGGTCTGAATCTAATAATTTACTTTGTGATACCCTCACCATGAGGATACATCATGCTCAGAGAATGGTGCACCACGTACACCAAAGTCCTCTCTATCTTGTCAGAAACCAATGGAAACCCTCACTTGCTGTTTCCCACCCTAGTTGTCCTGTTGTGATTGAGGCCAACTCTCTCAGCATCTGCTAACAAGTGTTCTGCTTCCTTATTGCCACTGCAAAATCACTCTTCCACTAAAGGTAATCCAGGAATTTCTGGAGGCAGCGGCTCAGGCAACCAAAACCACTGTACTGGAGAATCCCTTTCTTTCCTTAACTGTTCACTGGGGGGTCTCGGAAATCACTTCTCTTTGATGTCTTCCCACCTTCAGGACAGAGGGCTGGCCCCCCAGGTCCCAGTGCTAGGGCCACTGCTTGCTCTCCCTTCTCCTCCCCTGTAACTTTGCATCACTTCTTTGACATGGCTGGTCTGGAAGGCTTCAAGAACAAAACCATGTCCCTTGTTGTTTGCAGGTATGTTGCTGTACCATACACATAGCAACAACAGAAAACATACTAAAAAAATAAATGACTCCGCCTCAGACAGGCTTAGCATGTGAAAGTCAGTTTAAGAGAATTAACTAGATCTTGATTTGATGGTATCTCTTTAAAAGTCTCCAATAACTAAAATGAATTTTCTGGTTTTTAAATATAATTTTCACATTGTAAACCCAAAAAGCAGAGGTATTTTAGAAAAGTAGCTTTAGATAGAAACCTGACCTCTGGTGAAAGAGGAGCATAATCTAGCAAAGGAACAAAGAGATTGCTCCAAAGGAAGTTTTTTTTTTTTACTGCTCTTCTACTCAGACGTGGAAAATTCACATCCAAATAATGTATTGCTAAACACTGCAATCAGTGAATTTCCTAAAAGCCGTTTCGGAAGATACCACTGAAATCCTTCAAGAAAACAGCCCACAGCAGAATCCTCTGTCTGCAACAGACGACTCTTTCATTGGCATTATCCAAACGTGTTTCTTTACACAGTGTGAACTCCTGGACCATTAATGCACGTTACCATTCAAAGGGAACTGAAGCAAAATACCGACCCAGGCTAATAATTTGCACCAACCGAATCATACCACTGCAGCTACGCCTAACACAAACCTTGAACACTGATGCACTTCAAAGGCCCAACCCTGGCCGATGAACGTACACACACAACAAAATACACAAGCAATCTATATTTCTGTGTACGCACGTGCAGCACAGACAGGGTCTAAAACTCATAGCGGTGTCTGGTTTCATAACATATGCCCTTCCTTATCAAATGTCATTTGTATTGCCATCCCTGCATCTGTCTCCACAGATGTCATCCCATGTAATGAAGCATATGGGCTTAAGCTGACATTGTTTGCAAACAGGAAGAGCTTTTGGCAAGAGGAATCGAACATAAAGCGTTCTGCGGGCTGCCTCTCTTAACCCATCTTTGGTTGGCTCCTCTGCTCAGCTGGAACTGGTCGGCTACTTTCGGAGAGGGCAGAGTGCCAACCTAACAGATGGGCAGAAGTAAAGTCATGCCAAAGAACCAGAATGTGCATCTAATTTGATAATTAGGGGCTGAATTCCCCCTTAGAAATATTGCAATGGCAGCACACACCAAGCTTCCAAGCTTAAGGGTAAAAGAATATGCTTCAGCCTATCCAGTTGAGGGTTAATTCTGAAAATGACAAAAAAAAAAAAAAAAAAAAATCAATGACAAAAGTGAGCTATGGATGAGGGAGGAGACCAACCATGGGCTCCGATCATTCAGGATTAGTGTTCTTCAAGGAGAGATGAAATAGGGAGAAGGGGAGGAAAGAAACAGTAAGATTAAGCCTTTATACTGAAATAGCTCTCCACAAGGGACACTTGCAAATCTTGGCCAAAACAGTTCTGTTGCCTTGCTGAAAATAATTTATGCTGAATAGAGATAAAAGCAAGGAACTGATGGCCACTTTACAAAGCATTAAACACAGCTTTCCTGTCCACAAGGAATAGCCAAGCCAATAGCTAGTAAAAGGCAAAGGACAAAGAATGTTTATGGCTTGGTGGAAATTAAACATAACAATGTACACACGTACTTGGAACTGTTGACAATTATTGTCTTGATTTTGATATATAGTGATACAGAGCTATGGCATTCAAATGAAAAAGTTAACAGTAAAAGAGAGTGAAAGCTGGGCACCCAACTGAAATTCTCTTCTCATAATTTTACAAATTTTCATGCAATAAGGCAGTGATCTTGTAACTATTCTACAGTCCTGTTGAAGCAGGCTCTTCTAGGCCATTTCCCTCTTCATCTTGTGTGTTCCCTCCCCTTTCTCAAACCACTTTACTCAGCAGGACAAATGCCAAGAGCCATGCAAGGCACAGTTTGGAAAAAACATTGTTCTAATTCATCCTTCTCTTTCCACTCCTAAAGTGACTTTTCAGATTTACAGCATTTAAAACAAAAATATTAAGAGTAATAACTACGATGGCTTCAGTTAAGTGGGATTTAAATGCTTATATTTTGGATAAAAAAGAAAATTTTTAATCCTGTCTTTTTGTCATATAGCCCTGTGTTAAAATATTTCAAGAAGCTAAAATGTTGCTTAACTCTCATCTCGCCTACTTTAGGAAGGCAGTGTTTCAAGGGGGCTTTCATGTTGTTGGTGGATGGAAATTAGCTCTCCAGCACAAGTAGTGTTCTGAGTTACATCTTGGGAGCAAAGCAGAAGGCTCAGCCACAGATTTAAAATAATTTTAAAATGATAGCTAGTAAATGCCTAGAATCACATGTGCTGCTTTACAGACCTCCACCGAGACATTTTCCTCTGAAGAAATTTGTCAATGAAACGTCCTTTGTTCTACTGTCAAATTCTGGCAAGCTACTTCCCAGTATAGCGTGAGACTTAATTGGGCTTTTGTTTCATTACCATCAAGACAATGACGCTCAAATGAAGAGCATAACATATGCAAGTGAGTGAAAGCAATCAATTAAGATGACCCTGAAACTATCTTTTAAGGGAAAGAAAGGGGCTACTTGTTTCTGTGGTCATAGGCTAAAAATGCAAACTATAAACCTGTCACTTACTAAAATAATACGTAGCTTTCAGAAGCAAATAAATTAAATGACAGTTAATAACTACAAACAAAAAGCAACATTATGAAGCAAGCTCAAGATTTTATACCATGGTGTCACTGCCACAGCTTAGGAAAACACAGAATTGAGCTAGCAGATTAACGTGAATGCTGATGTCAAATTGGGGCAAACTCTCCCCTTCAACTCTACCATGAGCATCATTTAGAAAGACCTTAGATGATACAATAAAGGAATCAATCAACACAGAAAGAAACTGTCATGGGAAATTTTAGGTAAAAATTAGCATGCAATGAATCAAGAAACTATTTAGCATCCCAAAAAATAAAATATGAAAAAAATAAATCTAAATATTATCCTGATAACTCCCAAATTCAATATTACATCTGAAGGCAAAAGAACACAAAAGGAGCTAATGCATACCCTATGGCAATGACACAGGTGTTGATGTGAAACCCACAAAGAAACATCAATTGGCAAAGCAGCAGCTACATTTGTGAAGCCAAAAAAGTTTAATCAGAGGGGTAAAACCTCAAGACAAGCCTAAAGACCTTCACATTCAAGTGTTACTTCAATCATTACTTACACTAAAAGTTGCAATCTCACCAACATTACAGGCAAACACACACCTTGGCAAGCAAATGACATCTATTAATGGAAACTGAGACTTAACCATAAGGGACATGCAGAAGGTCAAGCAGGGTATGCAGTGATGGCAAAACGTTTGCCTGTGGTCTAAGATGGGACTATCCTGGAGGAGTTCTACGCCACTGTTCTGAAAATTCAGATCTGCTTAGTTAATGAGCATGTAAATTGTATTCAGTGCCCAGAGTTTCCATGCTTACTAGAAATAGAATATGCTAAAATTTACATATTTCAAGTCTTACACATTTCAGCATCTCTACCCTAGATGAGCCAAACATGACGCTGCATCTCAGATACTTATTTTTCCAGCCAGAGCTCAGAGTTGAAGGGTCATCTATTAAACAACAGCACTTTCCCCGCAAGAGGCCAAGACATGATGGTCAGTTAGAGTGGGTAAACAACAGAGTTCATGTTTTTACTGCCCAACCTGAGATACCACACAGGTGAGTTTACCCCTCTTCCCAACTCACAGACATCTAACAAACTGAAAGCAAGCAACCAAAATACCCACACCATGATGCCATATGCAAAGGACCTCTTTTGACTCATGCAAACTGGAGTCATCAATCTCTGGCACAGTGATGGACACTGCTCTTGCAGCATACACACTACACTCAGAAGTTCATTTAAAAGCCTGGGGTACTTCGAAGAGCAGGAGTAAGAAGTGATACAGCTAAACAGACTGTTCAGCTTTTTGTACAAATTATTAAAGAGCATCAATTGCAGACAGAAGTAGTATTATGTTTTCTTAGCCTGCACGTTATTACAATAGTATCTGCCATTAAAAAAATATATATATCTGACAAAGTATCACAGTTAGAAAGCTATTTTTGCCAAAGTAAAAAAAGTGGAGAAAAAAAATTAATAAACCAAACAAGAGAGAAAAAAAAACCTGTAATTTAAGTGAAACTTCTATTAGAGAAACATGGTATCATTACCTCCTGAAAGATTGTAAAAATAATGGAAAAAACCCTGGTGAGACAGGAAGCTTAAACACAGCTAATCTAACGATGACTTTTGTAACACAGGAAGCAAGCACGCTACCGAAGAGATGACAAAACCAGAGATTATTTTAGGTGTTTACTTATTCCCAGATCTAGCTAAAAAGCATGCTAAAGGAACTCGAGTTAAGCACATTGCTCTCACCACTCCAGTTTTTTGTTTTAAAATAAAACCATAGCAATTGACTTTGCAAGTAATAACCCTCCAGGTCTAATACAACAGAACTTCCTTTGCAACAAGCTGTCAAGTTACTGACCCCTTTCACACACTCACCTTTGGAAATGCAATTTCCTGTTACAAACTGATGCCCTGATCCTGCAAACCTCTACTCACATGAATGTTCTGGTTTGGTCAGCAGGGCTGCAGGTTATGCTGGCAGCAGCGGGGCTGGTACGCATACGCCGGAGGCTTTGGGATGCAGTGCTCACCAACTGGACTTCCTGCTTGGAGCTTACAGTGCCAAGGTAAATAATCACAATACCACATTGACAGATGTGTCAGAAGTATGAAGTATTAACTAGATTAACTACAGTCTTGAATAACTGAGTTGTAATTTTCTGCTCTCCTAGCATGTAACATACCTCACGTTGTTACGTTACAATGCCAGGATGTACCCATCTGCAACACTTAACCTTCCATATCTTAGAATCCATGTGGATTGTTCCAGCTTCTCCTGCATAAGGCTCTGAGCCCCTTTTGTCTAATTATGCCACTCCATAACTACCTCCAGGAGGAGGTCTGAATTTAACTTAAGAAAGTCTCAATTACCTATGCCTTATAGTCTACCTGATCGGAGGACATGACACAATCATTATCATGATCCTAAGCAGGACAAGCATACAGTAATAAGTGCTCAGTCTTAACAGACGTGGCAGTTGGGTGTTCTTTTGTTTTTAATTTCCTCTGACCTTGCAAGTTCGTCCTTGTAAAGTTCTCGCTGTTCATGAGCTAACGCATCTGTGTTTAAACAAACTCAGTAGACTAACTGCTTCCACACACTTGATAACGTCTTCTGCTTACGCTTCTGCCAGATCATCAGAACCACCATTCATTGCCGTATTCCTTAAGTCAAGAAGAGATGAAAGTATACAAATCACTGGAAATATAATACAAAAGATCTGACACATAGTCTTTAAAGGCATATACAGACAAATACTGGAATTGATTCCAGTATTTCAAAGTCTCCTAAATACAAAGGGAACTTTTCATTGTCTGACACATTGCTAATCCCTGAGAGATATAAACTGCAGAGGTAAAGCTTATGGCCATGCCTAGACATCACTTTTCCAATGCAAAATGCCACAACGGTTGTGGTGATAGGCAACACACGATGCAATTGTACATAACCTGTAATAAAGCACATCACATTTGGGAGACTGCAGATTAATGGTTTTCATCAGTTGACAGAACTACTCTTAAGCCATATACCTTTGATATTTTATAAACCTCATTTGCCTTTCCTATATTTCTCTACCACTATGGGGATGAGAGATACATGATGTTTAAAAAAAACCCAAACAAAACCACCCAAACATCCCCTCATTTTAAGCTCTCCTCAGTCTCTTTTCCTAACAGGCAGAGGACTCACTGCATAAAGACTTAATAAAATACCCGACACTGACACCATCATCCAGAACAGATTCTGCACTGTTTGGTGCACAGTCCCTTCCGCTGCAGTTAGCACTTGATACCCAGCACTATCACACACTGATCAAATTCTTTTAGGTTTGAGCCCTGCACATAAAGATCACCACACATAGCAGTAAAATAACTTCACTGAGACAGCGGTGGAGGAATTCTACATTTAAGTCATCACACAAGTACCTCCTATCCACACTGGTTCCCCATGAGATGAATTTAGCACCTTGCTTAAAGCTTGTTGTGCTAATGATGTCTAATGAAACCTGGTGTATGAAACCTGGCATACAAAGCACCCAGTGTACTGGGTACCATGGAACTAGCTTGGACGTCATGCTTCAGGACAGCCATAGCCAGGGCAGGAATATACATGTGTGAATGAACATATGGCCTGTCAAATGCCTCAGGATAAAGCAAATTAAGTGCATGTCAAAGTACAAGTACAAAGGTATGAAATATAGCAAAGATCACTTTGTTCGTGAAGGTCCCAAAACACTATACCGCCAAAACTATTTACTTAAAGATCTCTGGATTGGTTTATACTACCATTTTACCAGATACTTTGCTAAAAAATGCACATTAAATGCCCTTACCCTTCAGTAACCTCATCTTCATCCTTAGTAGAGCTGTGGAAAAAGAACAATTACTGAAGCTAATATAATGTTTTAAATTTCAAAAATATTTTATTATTTTAAACTACTACAAAGAAAGAGAGCAATCTGATTACAAAGCCAGAACCTTGTCCGTTTTTCAGTCGGAGACTTAGACCCATCACTGAATGCTGTAGTGGACTGCCTAGGGTTATTGTAATGTGGTCCCCACAACAGAGCTACTATTCCTGAGAGATTAATACAACAAATTATAGAGGTCATTATCAGGAAGTTTTTCCTGAAAAACAAGCCTTAATCTTATAAAATTCTTTTATTCACTGTATTACCAAAGGGGTTTTTTTCCCAACATGTATGTTTTACATGTTATTTTAATTTCACTCCCATATTTTAACATTTATAAAAGGCACTCAACAAAACTAACATGTTCTGCTTTCCAAACGGTGGCCACAGCACTCTCAGGCTATGGTGAAAAGCCTTTTTAAGATATACATGCACAAGATCATTTTTTCATCCTAAGAAAACATCAGAACAATTGAGGATATCCTTCCCTGTCATTGTCATATCCTCTGTTGCTCTGTTTGATTGCAACATACAACATGAAGAGCCAGAAATGCATTTGCTCTGATTCCATTCCAAGTAAAAAATAAATTAAATTACATTATAAATCCACACTGCTAAGGAGAACAGAAAAAGCAAAATTAAGTGGTATTTAACAGTGGACAGTGTTTTCTGAAGTTAGCCAAATACCCCCTTCATTCAACAGATTTACTTGCATGGAAGTTACTCTATTATTGCAAGCTCACAGTCCTGCCACTCATGACTATTTCAGTGTATTTGCTCTGGGGAGGGGGGAAAGGAAGTGCAAAATCTCACAGCTGTATGCAGAGAGTTGGTGGTACTTGTCAAGGACACTGAACACAAAGTTAACACCAAAGTTAAGCTACATGATAACAAACTTCTATTGTAACACAAGGTGAAAATGTAAAAGTAGGCAAGAAACCTTATATAAAATCAGCAGAAGCTGACGTTACTAATAGATCAAAATGACTTATTGTCTCCCATGTGTACCCACCCCTTGTTAGATGTTTTGACAGGCTAGTGCACGGGTGACAATTTTCTTACCTAAGCCAGGTTCTAGCAAAACTGTACGAATATATCAGTCTCTCTGGATAAAACCACTTGTACATCAGAAGAAGCAACTGGGCCATCGTTAGGCAAGGTTTAATGTTTTTTGAAAGCAAATCCTACCCACATTAATCATTTACCCTTTCAGCAGTGAAGAGGTATATGAAAATGCATACCACAAAAGCTCAGAGCTGTTCTCTGAACAACTGTTTTAGGTTACTACACCAGCAACAAAGAACAAGAAGAGCTAGAGCAAAACTAACATATAGCAAATAGAGAAGATCTCCTAATTGAAGCTGCTGTGTTCTCCCTGAATGTGCCTCCCTCCATTCCAGCTCCAGGGAAATGCTCATCACTTCATAAGGGATCCTGAGGTGGCATCAGCAATTCCCGTCCAAACCAACTGTCTCAATTACTGAACTGTAAATTTGCAGGAAATGTGCCTTCCTGAATTTGCATATTTAAATGCACATGTTTATGACAATTTACCAGTTAAATACAGAAACCAGAAAAAATTCTGAGAAAGGAACCAGCTATAGAGAAGGGCAGGCTATGACCAACAAAACCAAAACCCTCAGATACATGCCAGCTCTCCCCAACACACCATTTACCTATTGCACCAAACCATTTCTTCTCCTCTTCCTTAGATTGTAATTCAAGACACATATTACGTCTTTTGCTATTTGTAAAGCAGGCAGCACATTCTGCAACACAGAAAGTAATTAAAAACCATTAATTATTAATTGAAATCTAACTCTCCATATGCAGCATTCTATTCATTTAAGCACTTGTCTCTACATAACATTAAGTAGTATGAGATATTAAACTGCATACCAGAAACCCTAAAATATGTAACAAGCAAAAATAACTTTCATCTTCAAATGGCAGCTTTTATTTCCAGCTTGTCAGAAAGAAAGTTAATACAAGAAAATTGGAAGTGAAATCTGCTAGCAATTAACATACTTAATGTCTGGATGCTAAATGCTAATCTGCCTCAATAATGCTCTCCTGCAAATAGTTTAGTTCTATTTTATGAACAAGAGGCCCCATCCCTGGAAACATTCAGGACCAGGTTGGATGGGGCTCTGAGCAACCTGACCTAGTTAGCGGTGTCCCTGCTCACTGCAGGGGGGTTGGGCTAGATGACCTCTAGGGGTCCCTTCCAATGCAAAACATTCTATGATTCTATGATTTCCAACTATGCAAAATGCATTTCAGGGCACCAAGCTACTGAAAGGAAGATTGGCACATGGAAGAAACCTTGCAAGAAAACCCTGTCATTGCCTTTCTCCGTTCCCAGAAGGAACCAAAACAAAGTGGGAAGCAGCAGCACCTAAGTACCAATATTGTGATTTAGCTTCCTCTGTTATCACAGATTCCCACAATGCAGTCTTGGCAAAGGTGCAAGGAATCACAGGACCTTTACTCAAATATGTCTACATGAGTTATTTTATTCACAAGCAGAAACTTGACATGTCCACCCTCCATTCTGAACCTACCAGAACTCTGAAGCTCTGCTAATATTTCTGTCTATCAGCAAAAGACTGCATCAGCCATCCCCTTAAGTTAGCAGCCAACTTCTTTATCTGGTAAGCTGACCAAAGCATTTTCCTAAACAGACTGAATCTTCACAACCCCATGAAGAATGCCAATCCTACTCAGTAGCTCTTGCAAGTATGCCAACCAAGAAAAAAAAAAAAAAATTACAATCATTTCAGATGCCTGCTTTCCAGGACCTTTGAAACAAAATCCCGTTGCCCCCAAAGCTCATCAAGGTTCTTTGTCCTGAGGCAGGTTGGTTCACATTGAGCATTTCAGAAAGCTCTTAAGGGAAAAGTCAGGTTCTCTCAGAAATCTCTGTTTTCTGTATTTGGGGTAGGACTTTCAAGTCCTGCTCCCACTGAAGGCACTGGAAGTTTTACTCCACCTCAGCACAAGGTGAATTAGGCCACTGGATATATTGTTTTTCCCTCTCCTCTCCTTCTGTCCTGGTAAACAACAGGCACAAAGTTTTGTGTAGAAATTCTTTTACACGTTGTCTTGCTTTTAAAGCACCTGAGATAAGCACTGCATATCACATACTCAGAAAATGCAGGGTTTCCACTACTGACAGGATACAGTTTTGCATTGAAAGAACAAATGAAAGTGCTGAGGGAAGGGGTTGAAAGGAAAATGGCATGTAGCGGTAAACATCAAAAATGGGATCTGGCTTCTATTAGTTGAATCTCTGATTGGCAAAGTCCCCTGATTTTGCCCAGGCTTGTCCAAAAACCTAGCTTAATTATCATCATCAATAAAAAGCTAAAGGCATTTTATCTACAAGGTAGTGAATGCCTCCTCTCAAAAGGAGGAGTTCCATGATAAGAGCTAATCTAAAAAACCTGAGGAATGCAAACTATTTTCTCAGTTGTAAAAACAAGAAAGAATTGCACAAACACAAGTTAAAACAACTACTGGTAACCTCGCACTTCTCCTACACAGCCTACTTCTCCTGGACTAAGGCCCTACCCAGGGTCCTCCAGGTAGCTATGCTTTGAGCAAGCCCAATGTTCAAAGGATGGAGTCCCAAAAGAGGGCATTACTTCTATGCATCTTTACACATGTGGACCTTCCCATTAACCTAATTTTCCGAGTTCAGAAAAGCAGTGCAAGACTACCTTCAAAACAGCTTCAGCCTTTTCAATGGGGAAACCAGAAAATCAGTCCACATTTTATTTTGTAGCTAGCTGCCAGGCAGCCTGTAACACAGCTCATTCTGGTTGGTCAGACCACCTAAAAGTTACAAGACTTTGCTTTTTATATCTTGGATTATAGTATAGTATTCTGAAACTTCTACAAACAAAGCTTAACTATGTTATACCTTACATACACTAATCTGTTAACATGAGGTGTTGATTATTAGATCAGTCACGGTGCCTGCTATTATATCAATTTTCTTCTCCACTTTCTCTTCTGCAACAAATTAACATTTACAGTCTATAGATGTGCAAGGATTCCATGGTGTTAGTACGTTATTGCTTTGGCAATATTTTCTGTGAAAGACCCTCTAAATTACAGAAGATCTAGTTACCTCCAGAAACTGGTTCACCTATTTGTCACAGTCAGACACGCAACTATCATTCCATTACAGAATTAAAAAACATTTGTATTAACTACATAAATTACAAAATATTCCTTGTTCATTAAAACACATACTAGAAATCATTGATCATCACACCCAAAACAATTAATAATAGATACCAGTGCTAACTGCCTTTTAAATGAAGCCTAACCATCATTTCTGTTCTTCTCTATGCCAGCCTAGGCTGCAGCAGTGCATGCCTTAATAAATTAAAACATCAAAATTTATTGTGTTAAAGAGTTAAAGTCTAACATATGCTTTCTATGCAGCCTGAACATACATAAAAAAGAAATTTCAATTCTGCTTGAAATAATATTTAATTAAAGCCACCATCATTCACAGTACAATACAGAAATTAAATTGCTATAGTGGGTCAAATCACCAGCCCAATATCCTGTTTCTAACAGCAGCTTACCCTATGTCCTCCAGAAGAAAACATAAGAAATATCACAGCAGACACTAATAGCATGATCTGGCCTAAGGTAAATTTCTTAATCCCCGTCAGATACTGTTGCTTTATGCCCTGCAGCATCACAGTTAACATCCCTTCAGCTGTATCTCTGACTGTTCCTCCTGTCCCCAGGAACAGTTCACTTTTTCATCCTACCAGGCTCTTGGTGTCTATGCTTTCCTTTGGCAGTAACTATTACAATTACTTGGTTTTTGGGTTTTTTTTAAAAATGGTGATATAGGGGTATTATATACATTGTCTGCATATAAGGTGCTCCCTAGAACTAGTCATTGTACCAAATAGTAATGGAATGATTACTTATTAATGGCCAAACATTATTTTGTACATATATATCCCACCTCCTCTAACTGACCTCCTTGAAACAAAGCTAAACTAATATTTTCAGTTCAACTTCATATGAATATCTCCCAATTGCTCTTCTTTGACAGGAGATCACAAATTGATTATTCCAGGTGAATTTGAGCACCAGTTTAATAACTTCCTTTGCGTTATTAACACAGCATTGCACAATGACTGTGGCATTTTCTTCTGCCCAGTGCTAAGCATTAAGGAGGTGCACAAGTTCAAATAAAACATTGTTGAAATCTTCCTCCCTACCTTAATAAATACAGTTCATTTACAATCCAGTAACACAAATGAGTAATTTGATCATTCCCTCTAACGTGCATATTCTTGAATTTATCAACATCATCTGCTATGCTTCCCTTTTACCCAGCTTTCTTGGACTCGCTTTACAATTTCTCAGTCTTCTTCAACCTTGCCTAATCCAAATACTTTTGCATCATTAGCAAGTTTTGGCACACCATCATTCATCTAGTTTATTAGATCACCAACATACACATTCACCACCCTCTTTTCAGAGTTGTTTCTACATCACATGGCAATTTAAGCTTTACATTGTTACTGACAAAAAAAAAAAAGTATTCTTAGTCATAAGAAAAGTACACTCTTTGAGAATGAGAGAGTTGCAGTTTCCAAAAGACTTGCTTGGTTTTAAGCAAAGCTCGGTATCTAAACTCTTCACGTGAGCAAAACACAAGACTGTCACAACGCCTACAGGACAGCGGAGGGGGGCTGTAGGTCAGTGTTCTCGTCTTCCCAGGACATTGCCCATTCAACATGTCACATACCTGACTCCTTCCAGAAAAATCCTTTGGTTAGAAATCCTCCTTAATGTTACCTAAATTCATGCTTAATTAGGGCAAAGTTTATAGACCCTTAGGTATTTTCACAAGTTGCTCATGCATAGTTGACTATAATACACACAACTGCTTATTAGGGCAGCGATGATAGGGGGGAAATATATTTTAAAACAAATATGCACTTTCTTTTTACATGCTTCATGCTGCATCATAGTCCTGTGTCCTTAATTCCAGGTGGCACTTTCAGCATTGATTTGCTGACCTTGAGAAAGACTTAAAGGGCTTCTTTACTTTCCTCTGCATCTAAAGCCAAAAATACCAATCAGCATCATTCAGACGGCAAGGCATTGCATTTGCATAGTTACATTACATTTATTTGGACACAATCTAATCTTGCCAAGTCACTAAAACTGGTCTAAATTTCATTATATTATGCATAGACATTGTAAGTTGAAGACAATGAAATTAAAGTGTTCCTAATCCTTCAACCCTTCACATGCAGTCATCTTTTAATTCAGTAAGTTTCCTTTAAAAATGTATTCCATTATACATTAACAAGTGAAAACCAACAGATTTAGCTACTGAAAATGATTCTCATTAACTCAGAAGAAAAATAGCTCAACTGTGCTATCTTAAAGGAATCAGTAAAACCAATACTAAGATTTCTTGCCTACCAATGCATCAACTGTGAACAAACAGATTAAAGTTACCTAAAGGTTTATTTAAACACAAGAGGTGCAAGCAGAAGAAAAGGATAGCCTGTACACATTTAACAAGGAAAGCCAAATCTGATTTTCATCTAAAAAATAGTGATGTCAGTAACAATTTTAATTCCTCATATATTTAAGATAAACTGTACGTTGATATATCTTTTATCTTAAAAATTTTCAGCAAGTTCCAATTTTGTGTTCTGGTTGCTTATCATTACAAAACTATCCAGACGTTTCAATCACAAGCTCCATTTTGTCAGGTAGCTTTAAAGTAAAAAAAAAAAAAAAAAAAAAAAACAAACCAAAAAACCAACAAACAAACAAACCCCCCAAAACCCCCATAAAACAAACCACGTATCACTATCCCCAAAGACCAAATAGCCAAGCCAAATACTATCAAGAGACAGAAAAAAGAAAATAACCATCCCAATAACGCACACAACCCAGAAATAAAGATATAGTGTTACTGCCTCAGAATCACACTATTTTACAAAAGAGATGAAGACCAAATCATCAAAACCCTCTTAACCTGGTAAAGCACCTAAACATCAGCTTCTGGACACTTGGACATTTGACTCATTGATCTTTTCATACTCCAGAGTTCTCCTCACTCCCTCCTACAGCCCAGAGAAAAGAGCAAGAGTCATGGATTGCAGTTCCTGCTCCTGGGGCCATTTCCACGTTTGCGAGCCCTGTTCCTTCAGAGCGTGCGAGGTGTCTCCTCATAGATCACCTCTTCAGCTCCAAGTCCACAGCAAACCAGAAGGCCTTAAGCAGAAGATGGGCACCTGTGTGGGACAGGCTACACTCGCTCTGGGCACGGACCAGCTCCAGCACAACCAGAGGAAGCTACCAGCGCCCGCTGAGTCTCGAGGTCTCCTTGCACTAGACACAGGACGATGGGGTTAGACAGTGGAACCAAAATCATACTTTTATCATGATCTTCGGCTTCAGCAGCACAGATCTACCTCAGTTCCTTTGGGATCTAGTCTTTAATTTTTAACTTCTTAATGTATTTTTAAAAACAATCTAAGAGGTGGAGTCAGCAGCTTTCACAGAGTCTCTGAATAGAGAACCAGTAGATTTAAAAAATAGAACCAGACCTTTTCACATAAAATTTCAGAGGATCTTGTGCACAGGAATACTCCTCACAGGAGGAACATCCAGAGGGTAATGGTTTGTTTTCACAGACCAGGAGCTGCTCCAATGGAACTCCACAAAGTATAATAGGCCAAGGCACGCTATATGATGGACTTGGACATAAAAATACTTTTATGGCATCTGCTCAGCATAAAAATTAAGCTTTATTGAAATCTTCTTGTAAGTGAGCTGGATACACATGCATAAATAAATTGCATACTAAGTATTATAGCCTGGCTCCTGCAAAGACTTGTATACATGTTTATTATTATGTATATAAAAGAAATTCCATGGTTTCAAAAGCACTACTCATGAACATGAATTTAAGCACATGGGTGGGTCTTTGCAGGACTAGGACCCATACGCTACTGAGCAGCACTGCCTGCTGAAAACTTTTTATCTTTGTATACTACCAGCAGTTTTTAAACCCCCCTCAGCTGACAAACCCTTGCAACAGAGGACTTGCTTCCAGCTGAGGAGCTGGAGTTCAAGTACACTTTTCACACTGCATATATCTATGCTAAACTTAAATCCAAATTAAAATGAGCTACTTAAGTAACATTTAATCAAACACAGCCCCACTGGACATGAAGAGAAACAGAATGAAGAGCAGCCCCTTTGGCTGTAGTGGTACAAAACAAACATAGAAAAAGGAAACCATAGAGTTACCTGCAATATGTAGACAACTTTTTTTATATTAAATACTTTCTCCAAGATTGGAGGAGCGGCCAAGGCAATTTGTGAAGCGTACAAAAGCAGACGTATTTCATAGCAAGCCATTCTGTACCTAAGTTACAGTAACTGACTCACGGGCTTCTGCTGGACAATGACCAGGAGAAAAGTCAGTCATTAGTATTAACATCGGTTGCTAATTAAACCTCACGAACAACGCTGCACCAAAGCTGCTTAGGCTACTATTACAGAAACATTTAAAAGACACATTTAAAACTGTAAGTATAATGCACATACAACACAAAAGCTCAATTTGCTCAGCATTGACATCAGCCCCACAGTCCTCACCCTGGCCTTGATCTGCACCACCAGATCTTCTGAGGTGGCCCATCGTGCTTTCAAGCTTTTCGCACACAAATACAGTGGCAGAATTGATGGCCACAGGCTCCATCACAGATTTTGGGGACTACCTTTTAGCTGATGGGCTGTGCTTCAAACCCTAAGTTTGCAAAGCTCCCAACTTTTGTATCATGACCCATTAGATACACACAAGTGCCCTCTGCCTGTAAGCAACTCTGGCACAGCCTCCTAAAGAAACCAAAAAAAGTTCAAGAAAGTACTGCCAATAACAGAAGAGGGCCTAAAGCTTATTTGCATTACTATATCAACACACGCTTTATTTTACACCATGTAACAAGCACTAGATGTCAGCTACAGACCCCCCAGAGGGCAAGAGTAAAAGCTGTATAATCTGTATTTTGTCACTCATATTTGATAGGCCATTCTCGGCTGGATAACCAGCCAGCAGTCCCTGCTGGGACTGCCTCCCCTCACCTCTCCCCCCCCCAAAAGCCCTGACTACCTTCTCTCTTAATATGGAGGTTGGCAGGTGGTGACTTGTGATTTGGGGGGGAGCCATTTTATAGGTATATTTTTCCAAACTCTGAAGAAGTTCAGCACATAACAGCGTTTTCAGAATAACCAAACCCAGGAGTGATTATCTGCATGGAGTTTAAAGAAAAAAGAACTGGCTTCTGGTAAAAGTATTTCTTTCAGGCAACGTGACAAAAATCCCAGAAAACTTTTGGGGCACAACATATCGAATCCGAGCCTCTACCAGTCACTGGTTTTGTTCCCACCTTGCTGAAGTTACAAACGGCCCAGGAGTTGCTTATAATGGAAACCTATGATTATTTTATGCAAATCAGAGATAAAACGTTCCCGATAGGAAAGCTCCAGCACACATTATATCCACATACCACACGCACATTACGTAACGCCAGTCCCAAATAACACTCCAGTAAAGGCAGCTAGTCGGGAGAGCTTAAAAATTCATTGACTTCGCCCCATCAGAAAGGGGAGCAGATGTTCTTCCCCGCCTCGCTGCGCTCTTTCCTGCGTTAACTCGGCATTACGTACTCGCTCCGAGCCGAACAGCCAGTTTGCGGTACCTGGGCGCCTAGCAGATTACATTCACGGGCCAGACGGGCTGTCCGAGGCTTGTTTATCGCAGGTCGCCGACCGGCATTTGTAACCCAAGCTTCGCTATTTTCGTCAACTGCACACAGCAGCGTATCCGCCGCCGAGCTGTAACTGCACGCTGCAGAGCAGAGCGAGCCTCCCGCAAACGCTGCCCGCCTGCCGCGCACACGGCGCGCAAGCCCAAACCCGGACTGTTTCAAAGTCAGCGCGGGCGGCTGATAGGCGCGGGGACGGGCCCGAGCCCAGATCCCAGCCCAAACTCGGCGGCGGCTCCTTACCTGCTCGGCGGCCGCCCGGGCAGCGCGGCGGCTCCGGCTTTGTGCGCTCCC
>NW_009260769.1:1236041-1245820 GCF_000687185.1 Egretta garzetta
GGGCCTGGAAACGCCTGCGTGCCCCCGGCTGTAGCCCTCCTGTGCGTGGGCAGGGTGCCGCCTGCCTTCCCGGAGCCTCTCTTCTGCCCTTCCATAAGCCCCCCATTCAGCTCCCTCAGTCTTGCGTTCTAACACCGTTCACTCCTCCAGCCCTCCCTGTCTTCACACCTCCCAGTTCTCCCACATTTTGGCCCTTTCGGTCTCCCGCTCGCTGCGTGACCCTCGCTTCTAGAAGGCTGGCTGCCCCTGCTCCTCCAGCTGTGCAGCGGGCTGCTGCAGGAGGCATGACGGCAAAACACCCGTGGGTGCTGCCGCCGTGCACGTGCCTTGCTGGAAAGCGAGCAGGAGAAAACTTAAAGCTGGTCTGAAATGTGGCGGTTGGTAACTACACGAGATGCCCGGGATGCCCCGCGCTTGGCAGACGTGGGAAAGGCCTGCTTGATGTCTGCTGTGAGGGAGAGAAGGGGCAGAGAGCGCGCCGCGCTGTAGTAAACAAGGACTACTGGCAGGAAGGTTGGGGCTACCAAGAGATGTTGCATGGATCCAAGCAGGCTTAAGAACGGCGTAAGTATTAGAAATGATGTGTGGACGCTCTTGCACATCACAGCTGATGGACAACTTGCAAAGTTATTTTTGCCTTGCACTATGTTTGTTTAAAGTTATCCCAAAAGGTGTATACAAATACTTCAGGTACCAGTGGGCACCTGCAGAAATGCCAAAAAGAATTAAGTATCCCTCTAAAATTGTGGCACCAGAACTTCAGGCCTCTTACAAACTGGGGAAATTATGAAAAATAGTGATGAGAACTGATACTATTTTTGAGTTGCTGTGCTTTTTTGCTACTTGTACACCTTACTGAAGGAGTACATGAGCGGATTCGTTGGAGTCAGGATTACTCAGATTATTAATGGTAAAAGGATGAGGAAGCTGAGAGAGGGAGAAATAGCGCAGATTCTTGATTTTGATAGATAAGTAATTGTATTTAAATACTGTATGTGGAATCACAGGCCTATGCCTTACCTCTGGCACAATAGTATTATAATTACATTTTGCAAGGAAAGTCCTTTTCATCTGAGACTCTCAAACATTTTACAAACACCGCACCTTAACGAAGTAAGTAATTATCCCCATTTTACATATGGCTACACTGAGGCACTAGGAAGTGACACCATTTAAGATTTTAACTTGAATTGTACTTGACCGTGTGTAGATACAGAGCTTTGAGTAACGATCTGGAAGAAATATCAGGTGTCAGAATGAGGTGTTAAGATGGATCATAGAGCTGCCGTGCTCTGAATTTGTACAGTTCAGCTTTATGCCAGAAAATGGCTTTCCCCCGCTGAGTGGAAAGTTGCACGAGGGGGGAGCATGCATCAAAACTAGGGTTTAACTTGGCTGGTTCCTGTCAGGTTCTCCCTGTGCTAGGGTAGGTGTAAGGGTGGTGTTTTTAAGACAACAAATACCGACTTTTGCACCTGTGCCTCAAGGTGGTGTGCTGGCTGCCTTAAGTCTTTTAAGTCAAATTCCCCGTTTGCAGCTGGTCACTTTCATAGGTGTCTCTAAATTTGAAAGGAACTTACTTAATGACCTTAACTGCAAAGGAAATCATGTTGCAAGAAGCATAAACATGCTGACAGATGGGAAGATTTGGAGGGGAGATTTTATGTATTGGTTACCCACAGGATGGGGTCCCCTGAAACAAATAAAACCAGCTAGAATAAATAAAATCAGAATTCTTGTCAGCACAAACTTTTACTAAAAGGTCAGCTCAACAAACTCTGCAAAATGAAACATATTTCAAACTTAACCAACCAAGAGAAGCTCCTGAAACTGGGAATGGTGAAGATCATTACTTTTTCATGAGATTACTTCATGCAGTGATTAACATCTGTATTGGACTCTCAGAGATTGTAGCAGTAGGTGCTTTAGAAAAACCAAGCTTCTCAGAGGTTATAGCCAGTTACTGCAAAGAGTCTTCCATAAGGAAATCTGTTGTGTTGGTGCTACTACCACTTTCTAGGACCATTGAAACCTGGAATCTTTACATACGTTTTTGTTCCCCAAGAGCTGTCAGGAGTATACGACCCTGGGGTTAAACCCAACAGTTCCTACCTGCTACCTGGGGAGTGGTTTCATAAAATACTAAAACTAGATCAGGTGTTCCTCACGCTGTTTCAAAGATGGGACGTTAAAAGGATACAAATCATTGACTTGGTTCCAAACCCCTGTGCTGGTTCAAATTTGTCCAGAAAACTTTGATGGTTAATCTTCTATCAATCATACGTAAGCTGGGTTATGTATTATCTTTCTATGCTTCTAGGGAATCATGTTACAGCATTTTTTTTTCCTGACAAGGTGACAGCTCTGAATTATATTTAGAAGCTTTATTGACTTGCTGTAATGATTTCTGGAATTTACCTCCGAAGTATTGCCTCTGCTCTGGTATAAATTAATTTTTATACTGGTTCCTTCTACAGTTTCATCAGGGTTATTATATTAAGATGCCCTACAAAATAGTAGAGTGAATGGGAAATAACTTACTGACATAGGACTGTACCTCAGTTACCTTAACTACCAGTCTTCAGTCTGATCTTGGGCATGTAGCAGCACATCCCTGAGTTTTCTTCTCTGAAAATTGAGATAATGATAGTGATCTTAAGAAGGTGCTTTTTGATTTGCAGATGAAAGCACTGTATAGGAGAAAGACTTCTTTTTTTCCAAATTGTGGATTTGACAGGCCTGAGTGTTGTCTCAAAACCCTTGTGAAAATAAAGCCCATCACCATTCAGCTTGACCAAATGGTTAACTATCAGCAGAGGAAAACTGATTTTATCTGCGTCAAAATACAGAAGACATTTATTATGTCAGTGTTATCTGAAGCTATGTGCAATGAATTTTGAAGTGTCTTAGCACCTTGCTAGCAACACCTGTATTAAGCATATTTTGAATGTGTTTAAATCCAGGGTAAAGTAATTCTAGAGTCTTGTTATAACATGGAAAAATCTCAGTCCTTGTTGGTTGGTTGAAACCATGTCATAACCTGTTTCGTATAAAACTGTCTTTAAACTGTGCTTAAGCAACAGCTGGTGGTTTCTCCTGTGAGCAGTAGATGATGTTTAATTAGCCTTACAGCCATCTACATTACAATCAAATCAAAGAATGCAATTGCAACACATTCCCGATTTGTATTGTAAATGTGACCCTAACTGTGTTCCTAAAATCTCTGTCATGTGCTACAGCTGGGTACACTGACCTGATTGTAACGTAAGCAGAAACTTAGTGCATTAGCAGAAATTCCCATTCCTAAAATCATATTCGTTCTTTATAGATTGATACTTATAATGTTTGAAGCTTACCACAAGCAAAAAGAAAAAAAAAAAGTACTTCTCTAGTATTCTGTGCTCTCGTTAATTATTCCATTTAATAGTGCTTCTCAAAATCATCTCTCAGAAAAGGAATTTGGATTACACAATCTTGGAAAACAAACCTGTTGCCACCAAGCATGAGCTAACATGTTACAGTACTCTACCGGCTTATCACAAGTAAGCCAGCACCCAGTTTTGTAGACCAGAAAAAGTCTTGGTTGATTATCTGTGCAAATAAACTATGTTGTGTTGAATATTCTAGTTTGCTTAGAGTTGTATTCTGCCTGAGGACTTACTTAGTACCTGTACCTCTTTTCAGCTATTCAGTTAAGAGCTGTAAAATGAAAAACTTTTTAGCATTTGTGAGTAAAGTAATGAACTTTGGATTCCATGGTTGTAAGTACTCTGAATGGGATTTAAGACGAGGAATGTACCTTTCTATGCAACTGTTACTGCTGTCCAAGCTAGAATAGTCTAATGACAGAATGTATAACATTTCTCTAGTTTTCATGGGTTATCAATTTGGGTACTTTTCAATGTATCATTTAGTATTGTCATTAGGTCTTCAGATTCCTGAAAACAGCAGTCTCCTGAGAAAAAAAAAAAATTACTGGCTTTTAACAGAAGTTAATTTAGCAGCATGCCTAGAAGTCAGCATACACCACTGATTTGTAGGTATTTTAGAGGCTGCTCACTTCTAATAATCATAATCTTTATGCGTCTCAGCATGGATTTAAGTGTCTGACTGTCGGCACCCAGTTGAAAATATTTTGTTGCCGCTTAGAGATAAATGGTTTCTTGAGAAAGCAAAGAGCTAATGTTACAATCTAAAATGTGGGTTTGGGACTGTCACAAACTTGTGTAACTTGAATTGAGCCATTAGCGTTGGCTTATCTCTGCAAAATAGATGTAAGATCATGCTTGGATATGAGAGTGCTGTGAAACTCTGGATTTTAAGACTTTCTGAAATTAACAGTGAAGTGCACTGTAAAAGAATAAAACCTCAGCTAGGTGTACCTCAGCTTTTTGAGGTCTGTATATTGTTTCTAAAAGACCCTGATTCTCATTCTGGTCAAAATCAACAGGAAACTTGCTCTAAGTTAGAGCAATTTGGGAATGCTGAGAGATATGTATAAATATTGATTATTGTCTATGCTGACTATCATTTGCATGATACAGTAGATACCCTGGAACGATTTAAAACACATGCAAACGTTTTCCTGGAAAGGACTAACACAAAGATTGTATAAGAAATACCAATAGAACTGTTAGAATATAGACTTGGAAGAGGTGAGGAGATCAAGTGATAACCAAAGTCATTAAGATGTAGAATGCAGTTGTTTTCTCCTTGCATATTTATTTATTCTATTGGATCATTTCAGTGGTTCATAAACTATGTCTCTTTGAGATGGGTTTCCTACTGCAGTTAGTTGGGTGACTGAAAACTCACTCTAGAACTTGCCTGTAAAAATGGCAGAAGTAATGTTGAGGTGGTTATGATGTGTGTAAGATAAGGAGGCATACTTTTGTCTTATCTATTCAACCTTTTAACAGAGAAACACTGGAAGATTTTAGAGACAGCATTAAGATAGGTGGAGGCTAGTAAGTAATTTGATTAGTTTGTCATGAATGGTGTAGGTGATGTTCTTAATTATTTAACTGACTGATAAAAGATTTGACCAGTAGGTGAACAGAGTAAGAAGCAAATATAGATTCTCAGATAATACCTATTAAAAAGTTATGTTTGTATAACTTTATATAATAAATATACATGTATAATAAACAAATATATATATAGGCCATAACAAAAGAAAAATAAAGTATGAGCTCAAGGCTTTAATTTAAGTAGTTCATAGCAATGGGATGTTCAAATGGAGATTAGGCACAGCAAGGCCAGCCATGGTAAATGATCAAGAACTTGGAATAGAGAGGTCAACAAAGAAGGAAAACTCAGACTTGGAGGCAGTCATGCAGCTGACAGCCACATACCACTGTGAGAGTTGTCCTTTGAGGAATAAAGAAATTTAAAAGTAGTTTTAAAAAAAAGGTTAGTAAAAGACTTAAAGGTGATAGATGGAGGAGATTACTGAGTGTAAACCAAAGAAGAACTAGAGAGCCCTAACAAGAAAAAGAGGTAATGTAACTTACCAGTGGGCATTTTCTACAAGGCCCATTTAAAAAGAAGTTGGTGGTAAAGATGGAAAGAGGGAGACACTGCTATGAAAGGTGTATGCTTTTTAGTTTCTATGTAGTGCACTTACGTCTTAACCACTTTTCTCTCTCGCTTGAATAGAATGATCCTCAGAGTGTGTATGGTTAAATGCACAATCCTAACAACAATGGGGACCAAAGGATATGCAAGCTATGGACCCATAAAAGTCAGGAAGGAGTGGGACATAAGGGAAATAGGTTCCCATCTTATACAATGCCCCCTGAAACCTGATAAATCCTTGTCCATAAGATATAGCAGTATTTGATAGTACCACGAATGTATTTATTGGTGTTAATATCTGTAGTGTGAAAGATTTGCTTGGTATTGCCATTTCTAGCTGGCAGCAGAACTATAAAGAGACAGAATTTACCATTAAGAAAAAAAGAAAGGGTTCTAATCTCATTTACAGTTCAGTAACAGGTAGTTTGAAGCCCTAGACAATATAGACTTGGTGTCATATCATAATGTAATTGCTGTAATTACTTATCATTTTCTTCACTGCACATTAGTTCTTTAAGCATTATGCTAATGTCTGTATTCACAGTGTTTAAAAATAATGTTTTTAGAACAGGAAGAAAAGACATAAATACCTTTTCACTACTGTAACCATTGCTATAGATGCAAACTATTCACCGTTCTTCGGGTGAAGACAGTATGTGTGCACTTTACTAACAAACATTTTTTATATGCTTGCTTTCTTCCTCCACCCTTCCAATATACTAACTAACACACACACCACCACCACCACCACACCACCACCCTGTTTTCAATCCTTTATACTGTTAAATTATTTTACTATCATTTGTGGTAACAAGTTTATCTGTGTAACTGCTCAGCAGCTTCAAATTCAGAGGTTAACACTTCTCCAGAGGTTTGTAGATTATTAAATAACACAGTAATGCTACACTGTGTGCAAAGGTCAGAGAGTATCTACCTGCGATGAAAATTATTCAGAGTAATTGCACTTGATATGTAAGAGACACTTACATGAAAGCAGAAGCCATAAGATAGTTTTATCCTTTCAAAACATACCAGTTATGAAACACAAGAATGCATTTACTGTGGGAAGGTTTCTTACTATCATTTATGACAGATGGGTGTTAGGGATTAGAGCATGGGGACCCCGTTCTACCCGTTGAGCTGGGTCAGGCGTTTATCTGACCCCACAGTGCAGCAGTTTGGAGACCCAAGCTGTATACAAGCTGGTGTTAGCAAAAAGGTCTTTGCTTAGTATAATACCCCTTACAGTTTAACCGTTTCATCTAGCAGTTCAGATCATCACCAAAGCCTTCAAAAGGGAACAGTGGCAGCATGCAGGTGGGGGACAGGAGGGAGGGTAAGAATGTGGCTACATTGCCTTGAGGTGCTTTAATCTGCCACAGTGCACGCATGGGTTCCTGTCCAACACCTGCATGTGATTCACGGTGTCACCTTAGACAAGCCAGGTAACCTTGGTCACCTTCCCAGTACTAGGAAACCTATCCACTGGTGTTTAGTAAGCTATACTAGACAATGTGATCACAAAGCAATAGAGCATCTGTAGGTATTTTACCCGCTAATACGTTCATCCAGTTGGCCCTAGTCAATATGAGCACTTGAGTAGCAGTTTCCCTTAGCAGGCAAGAAATACTGTAACACCCACTGGAGAAACACCCTGTTTCCCTTGGGAACAAAGTTATAGTTTAGTATTTGTGATATGCTGTGGTCTCTGCTTTTGTTAACGAACTGGAAAAAAGATTGTGCAGGTCACGTCAACTTTTTTTTTAAGAGCGTAAGACTAGACAGTTAAGAAATCTAAGGTGTAGGGTTTGCTATGCATCTTGATGGTGTCCTCCTTTACGTTTGTTCTGTTCACTGAACAAGGTATGGTTTCTGTGGAGAAGCACAATTGTATGAAGGATAGGAAATCTAAGGGTATATAAGCAAACACTGTATTTTACAATAGTAGCTCACAGGGTTTTATTAGCGCAGACTTAGCCTTGCAACTCCAGTACTAACACCTAAACTGCCACCTTCTCAGTTACCTACTTGCATTAGCAGAGATGGAGAATTTTGTTTTCTAGAGGCAGGAGGCATCAGTACTTGGTGGGGGTTAGCTGAGACTAAGGGAAATGATCTGGCTTTCATCTTTCACCCCCAGCCTGGCAGAGCTTCTGCCTGACTAGTGCCTTGGCTGGGAAGCTGGGAAGCTAGAATCATGTCAGACACAGAGTGCCTGGCCCATTTCGCTCTTTCTCTGGGTAAATGGGATTGCTCCAGCTCCTCAGGTGCTCTTTGATGTGTGTACATATGTGTGTATATATAGATACACGAAATAGGCTTTACCTGACGGATTCCAAGTCTGGCAAGGAAGAATATGGGGGAAGAGCTCTATCTGGTTTCTGCTTCTTGTAGTGACCTAGCGAATTCTTTCCCTTACGATTTTGTTCCATCGTGTGCTCTGACATAAACTGCAATAATGTAAGTTCAACCTTTAGTGGTTTTTGTATTCTACTTACTGTTCTGGGCCTTTCCAAAAATTATAGTAAGGAATGCAGGTGAGAAAACATAACCAGTGATTTTTAACATTTGGTAAGAACTGAATGGAATTTCAAGGAGAGAGAAAAGCCACTTAACAAGGCTGAGGTAGTTTTCTCTACTTGAAATCATGAGGTTCTTCAAATCAGGGAATTTTGAGAGTCTCTTAGAACGACCTCAAGAATTCTAGCCAATAGGGAGTAATAAAAATAATTACAAGTGTTAGGCAAACTGATGGTTGCTATTAACACCCTTTATAACTTATTATTTGTTCAGAGCATTTGACATTATTCTTGTATCTTATACTTCATTCTTACATTTATTAATATTTTTATATCTTATATTTACTTCTGACTAATATACATAATACTTATGAAGCTACTGTGCAAAATAACTTTGATATGGCAAAAGAAAAAGCTAGTTTCTGTATTCTTCATGAGTCCTTTTTTCTTTCATTGTAGTTAATTGCTGCAATAGTCAAGTAAAGGATGCCAAATATATAAGAATTCATTTGTAAATCATTATCAACAGACACCCAGTACAAATCTGACCATTCTTAGAAATAGGCTTCAGAACAAGTGTTCCCATATATTTAAGTTTACAACAGTGGTCAGGCTCCTTTTTTTTTAAGCCTCAGCTATCCAGGCATTCATCAGACTGCATCTTAAAAGCTCTGCACGCACCAACCAATTTTCATTTTTCATGCCCTGTAAGAACCCTGAAGGCTGTGTCTACTCATTTTTCCCCTTCTGACAAATATGCCACCGATCTTGGAAGTTCAAGCTGTTTTGCTGAAGCCTTCCCTGAGGGATTCATCATGATGCAGTGGTTTAAATGCTATTGCTCTCTGTCCATCAGGGGTCCCACTATAATAGCATCTGCAGTAAATGAAAACTCTTTCAACTTCTACAGTTGATTAAGTAACATTTATTACTGTCAAATGAAAAACACACAGAGAATGTAACATATAATGAGTATTTGCTTCTTACAGAACATTTGCCCCTTGTCCACCAAGTGGGAGATCCCCTTCAGTTCGGACTGGTCCTCAGCTTTCATTAATTATTTGCCAGTGTTATGTTAGGGGTTTCCCACTTTTCCACTAGTTCCTACTCCTCTGCTCTTCTGTGCTCTCCCCTCAGTAACACCTGCACAGTCATCTCTAAGAGGGCATGAAGTTCACCACAGGATTTTCTAGCTTGTTTTTTCTTTTTTTTTCCTCAATTGTCATTTGCGAAGAGGTATTTATGATGGATTGGTTCCATCAATTCAATGGCTTGTTGTTTTGTGTCGGGGCTAGTTTAGAGATTTTATAACAATGTGCACCGTATTTATTTATAATTAGAGCTCTTGCAAGCTGACTGGCGAGCTGTTTAACTTACCAAGGAAGATTTGTTTAACTCTATTTCCTAAATATGATTAAAAGAGCAGTGCTTGAGTAAATATTCTCAGAATGATTGCAAGAGGCAAGATGTTTATTTAGGTGGAATAATAATCAGATCAGTAATTCCCAGACTCTGATGGAAAACACCATTTTGTTTCAACCCGACTCCCCCCCAGGTCGGGGTTGGGGGGGGGAGCAGCGAGGGGAACACCAGAGGAAGCCTTTGGGAACCAGTCATGGGCACCCAGGGAAGTTCACAGCAGCTTTAAATTCCTGAAGACTTCGCTGTTGCCATTTGCATTGT
>NW_009260769.1:1245837-1246134 GCF_000687185.1 Egretta garzetta
GGGGTGGGGTGAGTGTGGGGGGTGGGGGTTGTTGTTGTTTTTTACTTGTGTTTCTATTTTAGGGTAGGAAATGTGCAACATTGGGCCGAATGGCCTTCCTCCCCCTTCAAAAAAAAAACCCAACCCCCAGGAGCGGTTTGGGCAGACGGGATGATAAACCACTCTGCGATCCTTCTGTAGATCTTCTCAAGCGAGGGGGCTATCGTCAGGACAGCCTCGGGACAGGTTACTCGTCTTTTTCAAAGCTCAGGTGCTCTGTGGGATCGGGAAAGGGATTTTGGATAAAAGGTCTGACGC
>NW_009260769.1:1246786-1291905 GCF_000687185.1 Egretta garzetta
GCCCGCCCTCGGCGCGGTGCGTCCCCGTGAGAGGGCGGCGTGCTGCCGCCCGGCAGTCGGCAAAGCCGGGAGCCGCTGCCTGAGCCGAGGGGCAAGCTCGGGGAGGTTCGTGACGCCCCCGGTCCTGGGTGGGCTCAGTCCGTCTTTGTTGATCTCTGGTTATTTCGAGGTAATTTGTCCCACAAATAATCTTTGAGCTGTGCCCATGTAAGCCCGTGTCAGGTCCCTCTAAAGGCGGAGTCATTACAACAGCAAAAGATAAAATCGCACGAGTGTGTCAAACTTGTATTTAAGGACTGTGTCGTGCAGCTGTTTCTGCCGGCACAGAGCATTCTCGGTGCCCCTCGGTATTGGTGTGAGAAACTCCTGTAAGGAAAGAAGCGTAGATGCGGCCTAAAACAAAGCCACGGGTTTTCACGGGGCTCTCGGGTGAAACACCGCGGAAGTGCAACGCAGTCATAAGGGCTAATGGCTTTCTGTAGTGTGGTTGTCAAAATAAGATGGGGAGAGAAACTTTCTGAAATACAGCAGTCCAATGCAGTTATAAGAATACAAATCCTGTTATTAGGAGATTGATCGATGTGAGGTTTAAAAATCTCATCTTAACTGGACAGAAGTGCGTCAACAATAGGACCTAATATTAAAAGTTGCTGCTTGGTGTTTAGATCGGGAAGCCTGCGTGGTTGTGAAATACTGTATTCTAATCACTGCTAAGCTTAAAAATGCAACTTATTTAAAAGGGAGGCTTATTTAACCGCTTTCAATGTCTAATTGCAGTTGTCTTTGTGTTCCAGGCATAGTACCACCCATTTTGTATTAATCAAGAAACCTGTCAATATGAGCTGGGCCATAGAGGAATGGAAAGAAGGCCTCTCCCCCAGAGTCCTTCAGAAGATTCATGAGCTGGAAAGTCAAGTAGACAAGCTTAAAAAGGAGCGTCAGCAAAGACAATTCCAGTTAGAGTCTCTGGAGGCAGCTTTGCAAAAACAGAAACAGAAGGTAACATAGGTACTGCGGTCATTTCCCTAAAATGCTGTTCTCCATGCCAAACACAATTACAGAGCTTTATTATCAGGCTGTTGTTAGGGAGTGGGTTAGTGGTTTGTTTCTTCCCGCTGACTGACCAGAAAGATAGCCTAGAAATATAAATAGCTTCTCTTCATCTTACTTCATACCCATCATATATTCTCACTTCTGTGTGGTTCTCATTGACTGTTAATAGATTTCCTGCCTTCTATCCATGTTTGGCATGATTGTCCATCTCCAGCTCTTTATGTTTACTTTGAGGCTTTCCTGCATCTCTTTATGATTAGGAAAAGAAATTACTTTATTATTATGCCTGATAAAAAAAAAATCTCGATAATGACTAGGCCTGTTATATAAAACACCTGCACAGCTGATAGCCTCTTGCTGTTTCACCTTGCCTGCAGATACCTATCATCTTTTACTTAGTTTTTGTAATTCTCTTTTTTTTTTTTTTTTTTTTTTTTTTTTTTTTTCAATGCCTCAATTTACTCTACCCTGTCAGCCCTCTAGCCAGGAAACTAGAGACCCTCTTGGTCAGGGTTCTGCCATGCTTCAGATCAGAAGTGACCCATCTGGCTGCATTTTGTTTTGTAATGTTTGAATAGCAGCTCAGAGGCAATTTACAAAGGTTGCCTTTTATTCCCTTTAGGCTGCTTTCTAGCAAAACTTAAGCCAGTAGTTGTCTTTGAGTTTCTTCCTGTGAGTTTCCAGGTACTTATTTTGACCATCCAGAGGAACTGCTCTGCTCCCCAAACAAAAGGTGCTTTAAAACTCGTGGAAGCAGTAGCTAATACTCACTATTTTTCAGTCAAAAGAATAACATTGTGCAAAGATTTAGCCTGACTGTAACCTGCCCCTCAGAAGCTGGAAAGGAGGAGAAGGATGTCTCTGCTGCCAGGTTCTATTTCCAATTTCAAAGCTGTGACTTTTGATAATCATTGTGCATTCTTTGTTTAGTGAGTCAAGGTATTCTGGTTGCTAAAGTTGACAGGCTGGAAAGAGAAGCAAGATGATCAGTGAAGAATGTGGACTAGTGGGGATTACTAGTATTTAAGGATTGATGACTTTTTTTACGTGCTTGTGTCTAAATAAATAGAAATTGTTAATGTCACTGCGTTGAGGTTTAGGAAATGTGGTTTTATTCACACCCAAGAATATATAAACAATGTGTATATCTGAAGTTTTCAGTGTTATCAGGATTTTGAAATGCTAGGAAGCAAACAACAGTATGTAAACTTTATGTTATTAAAATAATAATAATTGCACAGAAGTGTAGAGAGGACTTGAGACACTTTTTGAAATGGTCTATATTCCAACTAGGTTGAAAATGAAAAAAACGAAGCTGCAACACTAAAAAGAGAGAACCAGAGCTTGATGGAATTGTGTGATAATCTTGAGAAAGCAAAGCAGAAAATTTCACATGATCTTCAAGTAAAAGAATCTCAAGTCAACATTCAGTCAGGGCAGCTGAATTCCAGTAAGAAAGACATCGAAAGACTAGAACAAGAACTGAAAAGGTGAGGACTTGCTGTATGTCTCTGTTTTCTCATGTTTTGATTATTTGATGTGTCCTTCATGGTCTTCTAGATTTTCTTCATCTCATACTTCATTCAGATTTTGTGACCAAAATTTCAAAAACATCGTCCTGTTTTTAAGTACACACATGCGTATACAGACTTCTACATATATCTGTGTGTCACTCGAAGCAGTTAGCACCTATACTTCCTGTTTAATTTGGAGGAATTCTGCAGTGTCATGTGAAAAGGGAGCCATTTATTCCGTGCTTTTTAAACAAAACAAACAAACAGGAAAAAAAACTAACACAAGAGAGTCACTTGGCAAAAATAACATGGAAAGAGCTTGGAGTTGCAAGGAAAATACATGGACAATTCAGTCTGTAAGATAAAGTCTACCAATAAAATATGACCACTGGAAGTATTGGAGTGGAAGAGGAAGCTGCCAAAAGCAATAGTGCTGTGACTGAATCACTGAATCCGGTTGCTTTGCTAAAGAAGTCCTGATTTCGTAACACCTCAACTTGTAAATGCTGTTATTACTGAGACAGTATGTGTGTACTGTCTGTAGGGGTGGAATGCAATTTATACAATAAAATAATCTTCTGTAAGTAATGCAGACGCATCTAAAATCCTTCATCTGAGGGTGCTACACAAATGGAACAGTTGCCCATAGCAACTGTGAATGTTGTCATCTGTTGAACTTGCTCTCATGCTAGAGGCACCCTCTGTTCTTAAATAGAAGTATTTCTGAAACTGTCTGTTTTCAATAAGGCTCAGTATCCTGCCTATTTAATAAACTGTTGTGCTATTAGTACTAGTAATGTGGATTAGTGTCACAGAGTGGGGCAAGTCTGTGATATCAGGTTTCCTAATGGTTTGGTTTGGTGGTGGGGTGGTTTTTTTCATGACCTGAAGTGTGTCTGCTTCCTTTAACTTTTGGATGATATGCCTTGTACATGTCCTAATAAGAAGCAAATAGAGGAAGTGGTGTTGGTCTTTCTGGTTTTTTTCCCTTTGTCTGTCAGTGTCCTCCCCCGCCCTTGGGAAAACTAAAGGTAGTTGAAGTATTCAACTCACTGCTGAGAGATTTTAAATTTGAACAAACCAATTTATGGCATATAGGAATGCCAGCTTTGTGTAAGGAGTTGCTGAGATCTGTCAAAGAAGAATCTAGTGAGATTCAGCAGGGTTGATAAAATCACACTTGTGTTTTCTGCATCTGCTGTCAAATGTTGGGCCAGAGATGTTGCAGGCTAAGGATATGTGTTCCATTTATCTGTTTCCAAAATTAAGTTCAGTCTACTGAATTCTCTCCTTCCCATTACATTATTTTGCATAGCTGTCCATTACAAAAGATCATCAGTTACTACATGTAGCTTGATCTTGGCAATCTGTTTTGGTTTTGTATTTGGTTCTGTTTTGTTTTATGCTGATACTGATCGTTTACCACTTCATAGCAACGGACGATCCACTGGGAGAGTTCTTGCTGTTGTGCTATAAAAGGGAGGGGGAAACGGAAAGGCAATTTGTGGAGTCACTAACGTGATGGGCTGCAGCCTGGAACCATTGTCTCACCGACCTGTGCTTGCTGGCAGGATGGAAGTTGCTGTATAACCTCCAAACTAGTTACCTGGTTTCATTGGATGAGCTTGTAACTCTTCATGCTCACAAAAGTCATTGGAATGGGTAGTCTGCTGTGGTGTCTGGGGTAGCAGTGTAAATGGTACACATGAAAAATACATTGTTGTGTGGAGGGTATTCCCTTCCATTTTCATGAGGTTTGCATAGGTTTTTTCAAAGTGCACAGTAACAGAACATAGAATAAAAGTAATGTTTTCTACTGTAAAGATGCTTACTGAAGAGTGAGAGGTTCATGTTATCAGTGTTTACAGTGATTTGGGTGTGTTTAGCTGGACAGTGAGATCTTAAGCAGTTCTAACTGATTTTTCATCTACTTTGGGTTTGGTTTTGTCTCTTAGCTTTGACTCCTATGTAACTGATTAAGTATATTGAAACTCCAAATAAAATATTCTTCATATTTCTGTGTTATAGTACCCGAAAATTTTCAGTGGATGTATCTTCACTTGATCTTTGAACTAAGTTCTTAGAATCATATCACTTATTTGTGTACTTCAGGCTCTTAAAAATACATAATGAACCTTTTGGTTTCCATTACTAATTTCTGCTGTTGCTTCTTTCCTAAACAGATACAAATGTGAGCTTGAGAGAAGTCGGCAAACATTGACTGCGGGAGACTTATCATTCAGTGGCACTCCACAGAAAAGTTTTACCGCTCCTTTAACACCAGTTCAAAGTCAAAATGGTAAATGATTTTTTCATCTAGCACAGAGAGTTAACTGTCAGTTTTCTTGGAAGGCAGAGGACTAGTTTGAACATTACACTAGTATTGAGTTGCCTAGTCCCTACTATGTAGCTTCTTATGAGAGTGTCTACTTTATAGCACTGTAGGTTCCAAGTTTAAAAGTGCAGATTGATCACTTATTGCAAATATTACATCTTATCAGCACTATGTTGGTGGACATGGAACAGTAATAGGAATATCCATCAACAGACAGCAGCAATTTTTTGAATGCCCATTCCTAGTGTCAGGTCTTCCCATCATGTTATGAAGGGCAAATTTCTTCTTTCATGTGCCACGGGTACTTTAACTAAAGTTTCATCAACAGTTATAGGTGTTATTTATTTAGAAAATTATTGTTCATACTATTGTGTATGATAATCTGCACAATTTATGCACTGTATCAATTTCAAAGCATCACTTCTATTTTCAAATTAGTGACATCAAATAGAATTAAAATATTTGAAGGAACTGGAAAATCAAAAGGAAGTTTCCTTAACTAGAGAACTCTTCTGTAGGCAGACACCCTTATGCTGTCTATCCTGAAAAACTTTGATGGGTTCAATATTACACATGCTATTTCCCTCTTTCTTTGCTGTGAACAAACGTTCTGTAAGTTTGGCATCTCAATCTTACTCCAACAGGAAATCTGAGATACTTTCTTGCACTCTTGTTCATTTTAATTTCTTTATGCATAACTGAAAAAGGGTGCAGTAGTGGCAGTGTCAAGCACTCCACGAAGTGAGGCACTCCTGAAATGTGAATTAGATTAAAATGACGTAAATAACTGTATTTAAAATGGTATTGCTGGGGAGGTTTTTTCCTTTGAAAATTGGAGTCTTAAATTCTTCAAGAACATAGAATATTTCAAGTTGGAAGGGACCCATAAGGATCATCGAGTCCAACTCCCTGTAGAATTACCTAAAACTAAATCATATGACTAAGAGCATCATCCAGACGCAACCTGAACTCTGGCAGGCTTGGTGCTGTGACCACTTCTCTGGGGAGCCTTTTCCAGTGATCGACCACCCTTTTGGTGAAGAACCTTTTCCTAAAGTCCAGTCTGAACCTTTCCTGATGCAGCTTTGTCCAATTTCCTTGTGTCTTACTCCTGATCATGAGAGAGGAGATCAGCACCTCCCCCTCTGCTGCCCCCCCCCACCCTTGAGGAAGTTGTAGGCTGAGATGAGGTCACCCCTCAGCCTTCTCCATGCTGAACAAACCAAATGACCTCAGCTGCTCCTCATAAATCTTGCCCTCAAGACATTTCACAATCTTGGTTGCCCTCCTCTGGATACACCCTAATAGTTTGATGTCCTTATATTGAGGTGCCCAAAACTGCACACAGCACCTGAGGTGGGGCTGCACCAGTGCAGCGTAGAGTGGGACAATTCCCTCCCTCAACTGCTTCCTAGAATGCTACAAAGCGTTCTAGTTCTAGAATTTCCCGAGAGAGTTGTAGAATTATTATACAAATTCAACAGAAGGGAAGCAGGAAGCAAGAATTTTGTTTTGGACTCATATGCCTCTCTTAAAATTTCAGCATAAAAATCAGAAATAAATTCTTTGTCCAATTCCTATTGCATTTGAAAGGAACTTGAGGAAAAGATCCAGACTTATTCTCTCGTCATTTTTAGTAATATTAATGCTATTGGGCTGCTGGTAGGAAAACTTAAAAAAAAAAAAAGTATATAATCTATATGTATGTGTATATATAATGCAACACATCTATGTTATATATAATTATTTTTTAAAGTGTATATATGTTATATATATATCACACATTTTTTTAGCGGGAAAAATTAAAACCATAAAATTCTGGCATTGGATCCTTACTCCTAACAGTTGTGTTTTCATTCTAATGTTAAGTTCCAGATATCCCACCAGTGTACTTTTGAGGTCCTAAATTACTGAACATATTGTATATCTGATTGGTTGTTCCTCATGATCTGACACTTCTGATAGCTGTTCGTTCTTATCATTCCTGTCATAGCAATAGGCTAGAAAAGATTACCTATGTACTAAGTTAGATTACGAAGTATTCTTCATGTCTTTGTAGATGCTAAATTTGAAGAACTAGAAGAAAAATACAAGAAAGAAGTACAAGAAAGAAAAAAGCTAGAATTAGAACTGAGAACTGTCCAGGTTAAGGTAAGTATCTCTTGAGAATGGTATGTGTGATATCTAAAAAAGTAACTACTGAGTGAACTTGGAAAATGGAGTGAAGAACTAGTGGAATGTATTCTACATCACTTAGTGTAACTTAAAAAATAAAGAATTAATCCATGTGTACTGCCATTCAGAAGTAATCTTGGAGAATCTGGAAAAGTTAGCATAATTGAATAGCAAAGGAAAGAAGGACATTAAAAATGAGAACACATCCTTCAAAAACTGGAAGTCTTGTGCAAGCAAGGACAAGAGAAAACAGTGTCAATTTTGCCAAGTTAAATATGATAGGATAATAGAATAGCCTTGAAAAGACTGAGAAATAACTCGCCTAGCAAATAAAAACTAGTATATTTTTTCAAATGTGTAAATAGTAGGAACTGTATTAGGGAATCTCTGAGGCCAGTAGATGTCTACAATGTGAAAGCCCTCAAGGGAAAAAGGGCCACTGCAGAAAAGCTGAAGTAACTTTTTATTTGGGATTTACTATTTAAAGGCTTAAAAAGTTTTCTATATCAGAGCCTTTCTTTATTGGGGTTGAATCTGTGGCACAGCCTCAAACTGAAATGTCGGATTTCTTAAAATAGATTGATAAAATGAATAGTAATAAAAAAAAAAATCACCAGACAGAGATAATATTTACCCATGAATTAATAGGGCACAGCAGCGTGGGACTACTGAATCACTAATGTGCAACTTCTTTCATTCTTCTCTCAACACTGGAAGGTGACAACGATGATGCCATTTTTTAAAAAAGCTTACAGTGCTGGTTCCTGGACATGCAGTTTAGTCAGGCCAAGTTTTTTGTCCTGGACAAATTGTTAGAAACTTAAAGCAATACATTTATTGATGCATATGTAGGTATGGTGTATGGAGAAAAGATCAACGCTTTATTTGCAAAGGGAGATCACGCTGCACATTTTCAGCAGTTTAGGGGGGGATTTAAGAACAGATCGGAGAATGTGTGAGTTGAGTGTGACTCGCTATAATGTCATGGGATATCCACAAAACACTGAAAAACTGAAATAATTTTGATTAAGGGGAGGAGTTCTTGTGAATTTAAAGGTGAAGATTGAGGGCAGTGACAGTAAATGGTCAGTTTTTACAGCTGGGGAGTGATAATCAGTGGAGCCTGAAAAGGATTAGTAGAGAGAACTGTGCTATTCAGCATATTCATTAGTGATCTGAAAAAGAGTTGAATAATCTGGTTGAAGACTACACAGTATTTTGTGACACTAAATAATTGCAATAATTAAGATGGTAAGTAAAATTCTGTGTAAAACAAAGTGAAGTAATGCACCTGGAAAACATAATCTGAACAATGCATACCCAGTACACTCAGCCTCCAAACTTAATGAAATGATTACAGGAAGCAAGTCAGTAATTATTGTGGCTAGTTCTCTGAAAACGTCAATATTGTGTTCAACAATGATGAAAAAAAAAATTGGGGGAAAAGAATTAATATTCTTTGCCCATATATAGCCAAATGGCTCTTAAATCTTGAATATTCCTTGCAAATTCTATTTATCTTATCTCCAAACAGATACGGTAGAAATGGATGGTACAAAAATGAGTGAGGATCAAGAGAAGAAACAGGGAATGGTTATTTTCCTGCTTTTCATAAGGCATAATTACAGTACCAACTCTGCAGGCTCAGAATAAAAATTATTTTATTACACTATACTGTGTTAAATGGCAGAACTTTTTGTTGCAGAGTATTGTAAAAAGGCCACAAAGATCCAAAAGAGAAAGTACATGTAAAGTATTTCAATAAAATAATTATTAATTCCCCTTAATTTCCTGGATTTAAACTTTTGTCTCAGAAACTCTGTACATATAAATGGCATATAAGGGGAATGGTTACTACATGCTTGGTTAGGGTTTTATGTTCTTTATCAACAAGTTAATTTACAGGATTGGACATGGCATTCTGGACTATATAGATTTCTGGTCTTAGCACTGCTATTCCTACATAACACCATATTCTCTGGTTGGACTGAGAAGTAACAGTGGGTATTACCTGGTTTAGGGCTTTAGTTTGGAAAAAAAAAAAATTCAAATGAGAGGCATTTGAAAATCCAGTTAAAAATACAATAGGGGCTTCACTGAGGGGATTTTCACTTAAGAAGAAAAAAACCGCCTAGTATTTTGGCTCTGCTTAATTTTTCTGTATGAAGAGGTCGAAAGGTGGTACCTGGCATATTTTATTATTGCAATTTTGGGGTATTCTGTGTAAGTTTAAATAAATCTGTTCTGACTTTACCTGGTTTTGTCCAGAAGAACTAAATGTGGGTCAGATATATTAGTCTAGACTTCTATATTTCTTGCAGCTTACTTGTGTCAGCACTTGCCTGTAGAAATGTAGGCTTTGATTTTGAAAAATATAGGAGGTAAATGATGGGATCTCTCTTGAAAAAGACAAAAATCTGGGTATGTTACTTATTGAACTACTTTTTTGGAGAACCTGGTTTGCATTTATAAGTATCAGCTTTTCTTGGATACTTGGACTAAAGTTATCGAATTTATGTAGTATAAAAATAATTATAAGAATCAGTAGTTTGCACTGGTAGATGATGTGACGTTATAAAAATGTGAAATGACCATGGCCTATTATCTGCTTATGAATAAATTAATTATTTTGTTATATGTTGGATATGGAGCTGTGTAAAGGTAGACCATTTTTTTTTTTTTTTTGGACACAGAAAATAAATCAGCCTCATCCTCAAAGCTCTTTGAGTCACAGGGAGATTGCTCGGCATCAGGCTTCCTCATCTGTGTTTTCATGGCAACAAGAAAAGACACCATCTAGAAATCAAGAAACTCCTGTACGGGGAAGTTCTACATCATCCTCTTTTCCATGGGAAAAAGAAACAAATTCTAGTATAATATCAGAGAACAATGAGTTTGACAACAGCTTTGTTGAGAATTGTAATTCGTCACTTATGATCCAGCTAAGAGCACAGAACCAAGGTATCTGATATATTTCTTTAAAACACAGAGGCGGTCTCCTATATGGTTTCATGAAAGCTGGTGTGTGGATAGAAGAGACATATTGAAATTAGTGCTTTAGGGAGGAAAAGAGAAAGATACCTGTTGTTGCCGTTGGCAGCTAGCCCAGTTAGCTGCGGGTGTGGGTATTTTCAATAATCAGCCAGTTTACAGAGATTATCCACAGGCTGCGGTATCTTTTCTATAAAGAGTGTGAAGAGTTAAAGGGAGGAATTTTGGGGTGGGTAGGGTACATCACATGAAAGGAAAATGACCTTCTCGAGTAATTCCATTGCTCATGGAACAATTCTCTTAAAACAGAGTTAAACTCTTTAGGATTTCATTACATCTCACTGTTAAATTCAATTATATTGCTTGCTTAATTTTGTATGACTATTGAGATTTATGGCTGAGCAATACCTGTGTTAAAAATTCATTGATTCATGCTTGATGCATAACTGAGTTGGTCCATAATGGATGTTACTAGAAGCACAGAATGAAGTATGATGCAAAAAGTACAATGAAAAAGCAAGGTATGATCTTGCATTGCACATATTGACATGAAGAAATGATCATTCCTGATATCTGGTTGACAGAAGAGAGCAAATAATTGGTTTGTTGTGGAGTGATGAACAGTGGGGATTGGGCTAGATGACCTCTAAAGGTCCCTTCCAACCCAAAACATTCTGTGATTTACTTAAGCCTACTACTTGGACTAGCTTTTCCACTGTTTCTCGTAGGACCATTTTAACAAGTTCCTGTACTCTCCAAACTGTTTATGCAAATACCTACATGTAAAACTTCAATCTAGGTGACATTTTCAACTTGGAAGCTGTATAAATTCAGCATCAGGAAGACAGTTTGCTTGGTGGTTTGGTTTTTTTTTTTTTTAACAAAAGAATTACTAGATGATAGTAATTCTGGATAACACTCCCTGTAGCTGGCTGATGTTTTCTACTGTAGAATTATGTTGTGATTTTGGAAGGTAAGCTCTTACTGATGTATCTTGTGACAAGATCACTTGGTTTTGCTTTATATGTATGCTGCTTTGGGACGGGAAAAAGATGCCCAATAGCTGAAAAGTCTCTTGGAAGCAGATGCTCACAGTTGCCCTAAACAGATGTTTGTAGTGGATATCTTTCCTTTTAAAAATAAAAAAAATAAAATAGATATGTCAACTGACATGTTTCTCTGTGTTTAAAAACAACAACAAAACCCCCCACCAAACAAAACCAAACCAGCAGTGGAGCAAACTGTCTTTGCCTTTGCAGCATTTGTGCCTGACCTCACATTTTGCTGTGTTCTCCTATATTACAAAGTGAAAATTATTGATTTAGAGTCAACTATCTTTCAGTCTTGATAGTTTGTGTCATTGATGTAGTAGTAGAAGAGAGTTGAAACTTTTGTTTTAGCTTGCTGAACATTTTACAGGATGTCTGCCTGGGTCAGGAACTCAGGTTGTTATCAAACATACTAAATATTTTAGAATGTGTAGACACTTGGAAATTTGAGTGCCTGAAGACATAACTTTCAAAGCATAAAGTATCCTTATTCTTTACTGTTTCTAAAATTCAGAGTTGAATTCCACTGTTAAAGACCTAGAACAACAACTGCAAGCTCAAGAAAAAGTGAAGAAATCCCATATGAATAAACATCAAGAGACTGAACTGCAGCTGGGCAGAATGAAGTTGGAATTAACAGAGAAGGATAAAGTTCTGAACAAAACCAGAGATAAACTGACTCAAATGAGAACACAATTTGATCAAGCTACCGCACAGGTAAAATGTTTCATCACACATCATCTGACTGTCCTTACAATTCATTCCCAGTATTAGTGTGTGTGTCGGTTTTCAGCCATTTTAGTAAGAACCAAGGTTCTCCGGTAAGTTTCTTGAGCATTTTGAGAGGATCAAGTTTTGAGAAGTGTATGTTAGTTGGATATGTATTACCTGTAAAAATGTAAATACTCATAAGCAGTCACCAATTTTCTGGAAGGTTCTTATACCACCTAAGAAATGTTTGTCATCCTCAGGCAAGATTGACTGGAATGTGGAAAAATATTTTCTGATCAAGTTGTATAGAGCAACAATGACATCTGGTGGCAAGTTTTGACCTTAAATAGACTGTCGTGCAACTTTGGCTGAAAATCAGTATTTATTACTTGTACTACAGATGTTGTGGGGCCATAGTCTCTGGATTGTAAATGACTTGTGTAAAATAGGTAAAAATGCCATGCAAGACTGAAAATGTATGTAATTTCTACATGGGATTTCACGACCTAATACTGAGGAGTTTGGATTCATATTAAAAAGAGAATAGGATAATACAATTTACTTAGTCAGGAATTTACAGAGTGTATTTAAATACACACATAAAAAAAAATCAAATGGTTCAGATTTTTGCTTATAATCGTGCAAAGAAGAGCAGAATGCCAGCATTTAAAATAATTCAAACCGCGGAACATAACAAGAAATAAGAGTTTTCTCTTTTTCTTGATTAATTAAGTTGTATTACCTTCCTAAAGTCCTTTTTCACAGCATTTGACAAATTTGAAAGTACTGCAGACATCATAATTCCTTGAATCTTCATATTTCTATCTGTTTTTTTGCTTTTTTTCTACTATTTTTCTACTGCTTTATTCTACTATTCATCTACAGGATAGGAAAAAAGATGTTTCTGTGTGTCTCTTCTCAGGGTATAATAATTGATATCCATCTTTGTCAGCAAGTTTCCACATGCTACTGAAGTATACTGGAAAACTGCAGTTTCCCACAATTCCTGTATTGGTCCTTAAAAAATAAACCTTTGTACATTGAGGGTTAATCAGTCTGCCTTTTGATAGAGACTGCAACATTTGGCTATTACTAGCTCCGTGAGGAACTGGTTTAGGGGAAGTCTTGGCTGGGAGTGAGGTAAAATCATAGAATCACTTTGGTTGGAAAAGACCTTTGAGATCATCCAGTCCAACCTTTAACCTAACCCTGCCATCCCACCACTAAACCATGTCCCTAAGCACCTCATCTGCCCATCTTTTAAATACCTCCAGTGATGAGGACTCTACCACCTCCCTGGGCAGCCCATTCCAGAGCCTGACAACCCTTTCGGTGAAGAAGTTTTTCCTAATGTCTAGCCTAAACCTGCCCTGGCGCAGCTTCAAACCATTCCCCCTCATCCCATCATCTGTTACCAGGGAGAAGAGGCTGACCCCCACCTCCCTGCCGGCTCCTTTCCAGGGAGTTGTAGAGGGCAATCAGGTCTCCCCTCAACCTCCTCTTCTCCAGACTAAATAACCCCAGTTCCCTTAGCCATTTCTTGACACAGTCAATTGACTACATAAAGGCACTGTCATCACAGTGAGTCTGTGGGAAGAGAGCTCACCCAACCTAAGAGTTCAATTCCTCTAAAAAAAGTCTTATTTATTTGATGCCCCAAATGACTTGATTCAACTTCCTAAATGATTAGGATACTACATATTTAATTTTGCCTTGTTAATTTTCTGTGGGTTTAAGAGAGATAAGTAGTTTAAGGAATCAAAAGGGTGTTAAATCCAGCACAAGGGACAGGGCAAGGCTATAGAGCTAGGAACACGCCTGGGGAAGGATGAGGAGGAATAGGACTGACTGGCCCCATTTGAATTGAGGTGCAGCCCATCCTTAAGGTGCAGCACAGCATCTTGTCCTAGAAGGTTCCTTTGGTCCTGCCATCTGAAGGTTGCCCCTTTCTGTTCTGTTACTTTTTCACACTGAAACTGGATCTCTGCCTGCCCCCTCGGCTTTGGATGTAGAACTGCATTGAGATTCTGGATTTTGGTTTCCTGCCTCTAGCCTGAATTTAATATTGGCACACTCTTTGTGCACTTTGTCACTGGTACTATTCACAGACCTTGACCACAGCACCTCCTCTGTGTTATCAAGTATTTTCACATCTTGTGAGGTCTGCATCCTTTCTGCAGGCAATTTTGATGTGATCTTGCAGTACTACTGCCTGCTGCTTATTTTCTTATGAGACAGATAAACTACTGTTTCACTAACTCATTAAACAGCCCTTTTTGCTGGAAAAGAAAACAGTCCTGTTCAATCTTTGCCATTTCTCTTACCCCCCAGCTTCACTCTGTTAGGTAATGTAATGTTAACATCATAAACTGAATTAGATAACAAGCTGACATACTCTTAATGCGTAAGTTAACCTGGAACATAGGCTACTGATCATTTTTTTTAATTGAAGTTTAAATTGTGGAAAACACTCTTCTGTTGCTGTTAAAGTAATCTAAGATAGTTGCCTCTTTTTCCTATCCAAATCAATGTGCTGAATCACTCTGAAATTCAATGGAGTAGCCAGTTATCTTCAGACTAAACGTAATCATTTAGCAGTTAGTGATCATTCTTTAGTTCATAGCAACATGAGGTACTGAAAATCTGTTTTCAGTGTTAGCTACAGTATATTTTTGTAGACTGTCAAAGACACTGATTTTCTGAAGATGTTTTTATTATTGTGTGTGTATATATATACACACGTAACTATAGATATATAAAAAGTATATATATTCTCTCTATATATGTACACACATTATCACTAACATAAGCAAGTATAAGTTTAGTACTTTGGATTGCTAAGAATTTATATATTACCAGCTAGAATTATGCCGTAGGTTATATGAATGTTAGAACAATTGTAGTAGGTGAAATCAGTCTTCATATGAATGCATATAAATTTAAATAAAAGGTCACTTGCATTTTCAATACTTGTGATTGATAACTAAATTATTATAGGTCCAAATGATGGAGCAAAAGGTGAAAAGATTGTCAGAAGAACTGAATTGCCAAAGACAAAATGCTGAGAGTGCTCGTCAGTCTTTAGAACAGAAAATAAAGGCAAAGGAAAAGGAATACCAACAGGTAAAGCAAGAAGAATTTTTTAATTTTTACTTCCTACGGAGGTGAAATTACATGGCTTCTTTTGCGTATCTGCTTTTCAGTTAATTGCAGTGACATTTGATAGAAGGTAAAGGTTGCAAAGGCAATTGAAAAACCAAAACCAAACATCCCAATAGAGGGGACAGGCTGTTGGAGAGATGCAGAATTATGTTAATATTCAGTAGACGATAGAGAAATATGTGTGAGAGATCCAACTGAGATACAAATCCATGAGAAACTAGGCTTCATTGTTCACAGAATTATGTATATGCGAGTTCAAACTTAATAACTGACTCAGTTATTTCTGTGGAATCTGAGTTAATTTATCATGCGTCTTGCACACAAGAAAATAATTTCTTTAGGATTATATCTCTATTATTCTAATTTTGGTTCATGCTCAGAAGATGGTAAAATACAGGATTAGCGTGTCTTTCGATTCCATCACGCCGGCTTTTGTAGAGAGACAAAGCGTAGCCATATCCCAGGAACTTCTCCGGAGTGAAGTTTTGTTTAGCATAACCCTGATTTGGTTTAGGTCTAAACACTTTGTATTTTTCTTTTTAAGCTTAATAACATAATCAGTGTTAGAAAATCAAAGACATGGATTTGGAAGTGATAGTGCCATTTCAGATGAGCATTTTAAGTCTGCTTTGGGGATTGGGTAAGGGCATTGCCCTAAAGACGATTGCTGTTGTGTCAAATGTTTAACCTGAAATGTTTTCTCCAAGGTACATACAGTGCTGCTACCAATGCTCTTGACTGAAAAAGTGGTTTCACAAAGTCTGTTAGTCTGGATGTGTTGTGATCCCAGTCAGCAACTAAGCACCACATAGCCGCTTGCTCACCCTTCCTCTGCCCTGTGGGATGGGGTAGAGAATTGGCTGGGGGGGGGTGGAGGTGGGGGGAAGGAAGTAAACCCTATGGGTTGAGATAACGACAGTTTAATAAAAGAGCAGAGGAAAATAAAATAATCATAATAACAACGTTAAAAGAATATACAAAGCAAGTGATGAACAGTGCAATTGCTCACCACCCACTGACTGCGCCCAGCCCATCCCCAGGCAGCGATTGCTGGCCCCCAGCTGACTCCAGTTTCTATACTGAGCATGACGTCATATGGTCTGCAATAGCCCTTTGACCAGCTGGGGTCAGCTGTCCTGGCTGTGCCACCTCCCAGCTTCTTGTGCACCCAGCAGAGCATGGCAAGCTGAACAGTCCTTGACTAGTATAAGCACTACTTAGCAATAACTAAACCATCGATGTGTTATCAACGTTCTTCTCATCCTAAATCCAAACCACAGCACTATGCCAGCTACTAGGAAGAAAATTAACTCTATCCTAGCTGAAACCAGGACTAGGTGTTAACCCAGGATCTCAAAGAGATACTGAACCTTGTCTAGATGGTAAATAAGAAGAACTGATCTTTGAATAGCTATAGCATGAAAAAAGTCCGTTGAAAGATTCAAATATAGCAGTTGTTATATTAATCAAAAGATGGGTTGAAGGTTCTTTGCATGAGCTCAGGAAATGCTCCCGATCAGAGGCTTGCAGAAGAGCTCTTTGGAGCTAATATGTACTTTACTCAGCATTAGTTACTAGTGTCAACTACTGTGACACCCAGCTGGTGTCACATCTTTCCCTTCTAAAGCGTATAATACTTCTGACACCTTTTTGTGTCGGAATGCAATTGCAGACTTATCTATATTTGGTTCTGTGTAGAAAAATGCTGAATTTTATATATACATATGTACACACATATATTAACATTGATCTTTCCGGGTTTTCTGTTTATGACAGTTCCACACTCATCCATGCTTTCCCTGATAAACAGGATGCCTTACTGGTGTAGGAAGTGCTTGGGCCCCTTGTGCTGTTTTTGCTCTTGAGCAGAATGTAAGGGGTGCTGGCATCATTTCACAGATATGACTGACTAAAATACAGTGACTTGTGTGCAGGGGGTTCACGCACCTTGGAGCCAGAGCCACATTGCAGAAAATGTCAGCTCTAGTTCCTTCACTGCATATTTACTTTTTTTTTTCTTTTTGTTTTGTTTGACTGGCGACAGTATGGTACTGCGTCTTTTAGTGAAGCAGCTTGCCTGTATGAAGTAACTATGCCCATACTCTAAAACTAATAAGAGAAGCACAAGAGCTTTATTGCCTTTTCCCCTTCACAAGGACCTTAGAATTTATTAGTACAGCATATTGCAACTTTTGCATAGCAATTATTGCTGATAAATATCCTGTTTATTCCTTCATTGCTTTTTATTACCCTCAAACCTCTTATTGTTTTACATCCTAACAAACCTCTGAAATTTGCGCAGAATCACAGTCCAAAGGCATAGGCACAGGCCCCATGAGAAATGACAACTACAGCTGTTTATCCTAATGCATGCCTACTTAGCATGTTATAAGATCCACATGAATTATATTGTCCTACAGATTTCAGGAAGTCTGTTTTGGGAACACTATTTTTTGTGCAGTTTTCATGTCTGCCCTTGTAAGATTATCTTGTTGCTCAGTCCCATGCTAGGTATTATTTTAAGACTGTTTTTTAGTTTTCCTGGGAAAAAAATTAACCCTATAGTATGGTAAGTAAATAATAGCAGAGATTAATTTATCCACTTGTAGTGTAATGTAATTCTTATATGAAACTTTAAGATAAAGAATTTTAATACCATCACTTTCACTAGTTTTAGGTTATTTTTTTTTTCCCTTTCTGCGATAAGAATGTTCCTGTAATGGAGTTTTTAAGCAGATGATGTAAACTAGGTTAGGGCTGTTCTTGCCCATGTGACCCATTGTAGCGTGCATCAAAGTTGTTACCAAACTGTTGTTCACTGTGTAAGACAAGTGTGTCTCAGCAGGCAGTTATCTGCTAGTGAAAATCAGTTGTTACCACTCCAGTAACCAAAATAGAGACTTGTTGTGCTTATGTGTTTATTTCTTTGCTACTGTGCCACTGTTTTCTAGGAACTCTCTTGTCAGCAACGTTCCTTACAAACACTGGATCAGCAGTGCAACCAGATAAGAAACAAACTGAATCAGGAGCTACAGCAAGCCAAAAATGACTTCAATGCTCTGCAGGCAGAATTTGACAAGGTAGGCTTTTTTATATTGAAATCTTCTACTAGGGCTGGTATTTCATTGTCTCAGCAGTACTGACTTAATTTAATAATACATAAACAAAAAAATAATTAATTGTGGGGACTTGTATTAATGTTTTGTACAATTCATATTAGCTGTTCTGTATTTCCCATTTCTCACTGAAACACAATGTATTTAAATATGAGTTACAGGCTTTTAAAAGTTTGGGGCTAGTCCACTTCCCACAGGGAAGGAGATTTGAATGCAGAACAGTGCAGCTAAAATAAACCTGAGAGAAGGACAGCTCAGGCTGATCACAAGAGACACCTTACATAGAAAACGTGCAGAGGTATAGTTTGATAGAGCTAAACTGATCAACAGGTAGTTGCCCTTTGGAACAACAGCCCCATTTCATATACCCTGGCCATGCACTCCTGGTACTTCTTTTTTAGCAGCGCTACCCCTCATGTGACCCTGTAGAGAGCTGATACAGGAGCTGAAAGAGCAAATAAAAAAATTATATATAAATTAGCATATGTGTACACCGGCACAAGTGTTTGCTATCAGTTTAACTCCCTGAACTGGTTGTCCACAAAATCAGATGAGTGTCAGGGCTTGCGTAAAGAGGAACATCAGTACGAAGGAGGTCTTGCACACCTTTGGCAGCAACTAGCTATTAGAACACATTAGTTGGCAGAAAACCACAATTTTAAGGAAGTTAGAAAGCAGCACAAGCCTGAAGAGTGGGTGACCAGAAAAGAGGAATGTTTAAAAGCCTCAAAAAACTCTTGAGAGCAGCTATAAAGCGGTAGAGGTAACTGAATTTCTAAAAAGGGCCACAAGTTTTGGGAAGTTATATTAAGAAGCCCCATTAGCAGGCAGGCTGAACTGAAACAGCATTTCTAAAACTGAAAACAGCTTTCTTGCAGGCTTATTTTATTTTAGACACATGCCCATGGGAATACATTCAGTCTAATGTTTTCAGTGGAGTTTTCTTTATAAGCACGTTCTTTTGTATATGCTTACTTGAAGAAAATTGATTTCGTAGAGAGAAAAATAGGTGCCTTTTAGTTCTTTCTCCAAGAAAGCTAATTTACTACCTAATGACCTCAGAATAGACTTTTCTTTTGCCTTTTTTAACCTGATAATGGCATTTTCTTGCTTTTTAATCTGGAGTATTATAGGACTATTTTGAAAGAGCTAAAACCTGTTCAGTATTTATAAAATCTGTCAATGGAGCAATAAGTGCAGTTATGATCCTAACGTTCTGATTCTCATAGCTTAGAAAAAAGGCTAAAGGCTATTATGATCCCAATCTCATTTGTATCCTACAGATACTGACTGTGGTGATGTAGCTGCAAGTTGAATGTATTAATCCAATTTCAGACAGTCTGGAAATATATGTATTTTAGAGACATATCATCTTTCTGGTCAGAGGCAAAGAAGTGGAAAGGCAATAAGCAGCTATTTTCTAAACCACAGTAAAGAAACCTTAGGTTCATGGTGAGATAAAATAATGTAGCTTTATTTTGTGATGTTGGAGTTTCAGAATGGGAGTCTTAAAAAAAAGTTGTATATGCCTGTGAATACAATGTAGATTTTCAACATTCTTACAGGTAATGGCAGTGAAACAACGCTTGGAACATGATACCAGTGACCTCACCCAGAAGCTGTACAGAGCAGAGCAGGCTTTATTAGCAGCCCAGGCTAAGGAAACTGATTTGACAAGAAGCTTTGAGGTAACCAGTGCAGAAGAATAGTTGATAGAATTAACAATGTAAATTGGCAATCTGTAAACACCAATAGTGTCAAGCATTTACTCACATAGCGTATTTTCCCATAAGCAATCTTTAAACACTTTTACGGATCATCTTAGTGTATCTTAATTGTAACAAAAAATGAGGTCTTCACTAACGTCATGTAGTTTAATGCAATTTGTGGAATTGGCCATGTGGTTAGGATTCACTGCTGTAATGCTGCTGATATGGTTCTAGTTCATATTGTACTTACCTCTTATCAAAAATAGTTTCCTTTTTTTTTTTTTTTCAAGACATTCTTGCTTTTGGTCCTGAAAAAAAAAATATATCAATGCTTGTCTGGTTTGAAAAGTAAATTCTAGAATCATTGACTACTGCTTTGATGCACACTGCCAAACTCAGCAATTTTGTCCAAAGACTTACTAGATCCTGTTTTAAAAACCCACGTTATTCTTAAAGGAAACACAGTCCAACAAATATACATTGCTGTAAAAATTTCCCCCAAATGAAGATAAATTCAGAGAAGTCTTTGGATGCTGCCATACTACCTCATATTCACACATGCAGAAATCTTTTTACTTTAATGTCTCCTTTGTCTTCTTAGTTACATTGCTTTGCTTTGGTAGCAGTTAGAGCAGCTACACTTGAAATTGTTATGGTTGTGCCACTAGAGACCTCTCAGTGCAAATCTGATCCTTTATTTGGAGAATCAGAAGTAGAAAAGAAAGAGAGTTCAATACCTATGTAATCCATGTCACAGTTTGTTTTATTTAAACATTCTTATTTTGCTTGTTGTCTGATGCCATGAGCAGATATACAACAATCTGGCATACCTTCTGCCAAAAATTTACCTGTCAAAATTCTATGAATAAGCTAAAATAGTGGGTTTTGTTCAGATCGGCACAAACGTTGGTACAACTGTAGTATATTGTGAAACTTTAGGTACATTCATGCTCGTAGATTACAATGTCTGGGAACATTCCCAGCTATTGGAATGTGCCTATTTACACTGTTAATTGTTAGAACAGCACTTCGCATGGCTTTGGCCCAGCTGACTAGCACTCTTTCATACAATTCCCAGGCACAGTTTGGGAGTTCACATGAGCCTGGGACCATTCCCAGCAAGCGGTTTGGTTAGAGCAAAAATTGGAAAATAGAAGACTTTAGTGGTACAGATACGGTCTGTTCTATGCCACTTGGCCTTGATGCCAGATAGTGCTCCTTGAAATCTATTTAGTAAATAAATGTAAGCAGTGCCTTCCAGTGGTAAGGCTAATCAAGATAATTTTTGCTCTTCCAATGTATCCCAGAGGAGGAAAGCCTCCATCAAGCTTCTTCACATTCTTAATGTAATATTTCATATTTTTAGACAAAAAAAAAAAAAAAGAAAGGTAGTTTATAGCAGGTATTGTGGACTCATGCGCTTTCTGGCTTTGAAATTATGGAGTCAGGTTAGATTTGATACAGTTTTTTGAGATCTCATTGTTAGAGAGCATCTAATTTGTGGAAATACCTTTTTTGCTGCACATTCTTGAGAGTCCTTCATTTTATCTGCTGGTCTTGTATCCATCTTACTAGGCTGTATCTATAGTCAGATGTTTTTCTTCATAGTTTTTGTCTTGGTCAGCCAATTGAACAGCTGGTGACAGTGATTTTGTATTAGAACATGACCAATTTATAAAGTGTAATTTTGGGGAGTAATATTTGAAGAGATCAGTTACACTGTAGTTCTCTATTTTAAAACTCACACATGAGAAGGCATGGTATATGTCAGCAGAACACAGGGCATGGCTTGTCTTCCTCACTCTTGTAAATAAGTATAATGCAAAAAATTAAATTAATTGTTTTGAAGTCTCAGAGGCTTTGTTAACAGTAGATTTTGTTTATAGCAAGAGAAAACAAGAGTAAGATTGGCATTTATTTTCCTTTATTAAAAGGAAATTGTTACCATCTTACACTACTGGTCTAACTACCCAGTGGAGAATACAGTTGTTTTCCACTGGTTAATCCACTGCTGTGTTTAGTCCTTACTGTATAAAAAAAACTTGTGTTCCAAAAAAGTCGCAAAATAGATACACTTGTGAGACACACAGGTTATGCTTAGTCTAAGGACTACTAAGCTTTGCAATGCTGATATCTCAATAGCTTAGCAGTTCTGGCATCTTAGCATACGGTTTATATTTTGATGGTACAAGCAAGCCCATAATTATTCTTGGAAAAATTGGTCAGTCAGTCCCTAAACTGCTCGTAAGACTGCCTTGTGAAGAGTTACTCCAGAATAATACTGCTACCTATATATAGGTTCTGGAATTTGCTTTGCTTTGGTTTTTGCTTTTTCAAGGGACAATTGCAGAATGGCTAACTTGAGTAATACAACATACATGTAGATTGATAATTGGATTGAAACCAAATTGTTTCTTCTGCTTATAGCTTTGGAAAGTGTAAATGACTAGTTACTATCAGATACTAGTCCATTAAATTATGGGTTCCTGGGTTTTGCTGAGTGCTACTTATTAGGAATATTGGCACCAAATCAAAATAATTCGACCTTTCAGCCATTTCAATTCCTTAAACTTGTCTGTGTTTTCTTTCCATAGATCACCCTAGATTTTCTAATGAACAGGCTTGCTTAGTTCATGTTCTTGTATTGCATCTACCTATGGTGGTTTGAACGCAAGAAGTTTGGACACTTGCACGTCTTTGAAAAATCATTGTTAAGATTACTAGAAAACTTTCTTCATTGTAACTTGTGATTGGATTTTTTTTTTAAACTGTGGGTAGGGAAGGCTATGAGTAGAAGGGAGGGTAACTGTTAGTGACAGTGACAATTTTAATCATGTTCTGAGAGAGATTTATTTGTGTTGTTGCAAAAACAAGCCTGCCATGCCAGCAAGCTTTTAATTTTTTTCATCCAGACCTTTCCATTTCTTGAGCTTGCCTTTTGTGAATTGCTGCCCATCTGCTAGCAGTAAACGGATGAATAATTGACGGCCTGTTTCCAATTGGGCCATGCCAGTTCCATGCCATCTGTTGTCCAGCAGCACAGGAGTTCAGAGAAAAAGGATTAGTTTCCTTAAAAGAACTTTTATTTGGCTTTCTAGATGCAATGTAGCTACATATTTTTATTTGTGTGGTTTTTTTTTTTTAAACAAAAACCCCCTCCATTTATTTGGAAAAAAATACTATTAATGGCAAAACAACCCTCTGAGAGAGTAAGCACTTCTAAAGAAAATTTCACCAGCATTGCCATGATGATGATGATGTTCAGTGGAAAGAGAACTTGTCTCTACATGAGATGATAGGTGAAACCTGATCTATACATTTCTTGTTAATTCTGATGCCATTGCAGGGATTTGTTTCCTTTGTTGCTTGGGAAAGTAGCCTAATTTCGTCAACTCAGATTTTGTAGGATATGCCCTGTCCTGTCTCGATCTGTTTGGGGCAGGTCATGTGGAGCAGTTTGCTCTATGCAAACAAGGGGCATGCTAACTATGACAACTAGCAGCATCTCTCAGATGCTGTCAACTAGTTAAGAATAGTTCAGTTTATATTCCCAAGCAGCGCTTTGGGCAGCTAGGCCTGGGTTCCTAAGACTTAATGGGGCCTAGTGTTATATCTTTCTTTTGATTTAAATGAACCAAATTCTTTGATCTTCTTGGAAATTCACATGAAATATTGCCTTATTTGGGTTTGTTTTAGGAAGTGAAGCAGGAGAAAAACCTTCTTGACTGTCAACTTGAAAAAAAATTGCAAGAGATCCACCAACTTGAAGAAGAACTAAATATGATCAAGCAGTCTCTAAAGCAGAGCCAGAATTTTGCAGAAGAGATGAAAAGTGAGTTTGATATTTAAATTTGCAGAAGTTCTGTTGCATGTTTAATGATATATGTTTTCTGCAACCCTGTAAGTTTCATTGTGAATTAAGTAAAAAGGTTTCCAATGTGGGTTCAGTATTTTTAACCAACATTGACTTTGTCCTAAATGGAAATGAATTTTTGTCTACTAATATATACAGTTCCTGAAGCTACACAATTTTGAAATTAATCTAAGTGTATTGAACTTATCAGCAAACTGAATTTCATAGAACCTATTTGAATCAGAAAACTTCTCTTTTGTAATTCTTTTCATATGTTCCACAGAGTTTAATAAACAAAGATATGAAAATATTACATAACCATTGATAGTTGAGTCTTGCTTGTAGTGTTTGTTTTTAATTGAGGATACAGTTTTTCAGGAATTGAGTTGAAATATACCTTGTAGTTCTGCTGGATCTGGCTAAAAAAGGGGATAGATTCCCACTCATTTCTGTGCAGCCATCAAACTTCATGTAAGATTTCAAAGTGAAGCTTTTGAATTTGATTCTGTTCTCCTTAAAATTAATGATCAAACTTTTTATTGCCTTTCAACTGATGATTTGGTTTCAATCATATAGAAAATTTGCAGCCTTTACCAGCTAGCTAGTGGAACGTAATGCCTTTCCCCTGCCCTGCTGTGTACTTATCCTTGGTGGTTCTTTGTCTGTTCCTATCAGGGCAGGGAAACAATTTTGACAATTTGGAAAATGGCTGAGTAGAATTAGACATTCTTTGACAGAAATGGAGTATAAGACTGATCACTGCTGCTTTATATAAAAATTTGATGAAAAGGAGACACAGAAACAACAGGTAGTTACACCTGAGAAATAAGGACTGACTGGCTTGGAGTGCAGACTTGTGTCAGCAGACTGCAGAGTGGAAAGTTGACTATGTCTATGAGTACATATTGTCCAATAGCCTAAGGTGATATAGACAATCCTATATCCAGTGATCTAACTTGAGAGTAATGCTTTGCTCTAGAATGAAAATTGAAAACAGTAAAAGTAAATAGTAATATTTAATCTAGAAAGTTATCAGTAGAACTGCCAGTAATGACTGGCAAATGTTTGATGGTGTTTTCTTTTACAGATAAGAATACTTCTCAGGAAGCAGAGCTGAAGCTACTGGAAGAGAAATTTAAAAAACAAGAGAGCTCCCTTTCTCTGGAGAAACTGAAAGTATCTTTAGCTGACATGGAAAAGCATCAAGATTCTATGCAAGATCTGCTCAAGGAAAAAGATAATCATATCAAAGAACAAAGATGTAAAATAAGCAAAATGGAGGAAGAATCAGAAGCTTTGCAGAGGCTCCTTGGATTCAAACAGAGAGAATGTGAAGAACTGCAAAAAGAAGCTAGTGCTTTTTCTCAATGGAAAAATGAAAATGATGATCTTATAAATAAACTTAAGTCTGAAAAGGAAAGTATGCTGACTCATATTAATGACTTGGAGAGTTTCCTTCAAAGTCAGCAAACCAAAAATCATGAGCATAGTGAGAAACTCAGAATGATGGAAACTGAAAGTGACAGGAAAAGCACAGAGATTAGAGAACTTAAAGACATGCTGGAATGTAAAAGTGCAGAATTAGAAGAACAAAAAAAAGCTTTTGATGAACTTCAGCGGAAAGCAGAATGTTCTGATAAAAAGTACTGTAAAGAGATAGAAAATATGTCCTGTAAAATATTGCAGCTTACCAACCAAGTTGGTGAACTAGAAGAAAAGTTACAGTTAGCAGCAAGTGAAGGGCTGCAAAGGGAGCAATGTTATCATGACCTGCTTGGTGAATATGAAAAAATCTGTTGTCTTGTAAAAGCAAAAGATACTTCAGAAGTGACAGAAGATGGAGAAGTTGATTTACAAAGTAGTCAGGATAAAACTGGTTTAGATAATACACAACTTGCAGCAAATAACTCCATTGCTGAGGATCATGGATGTGCAAGAGCTCTTCTAGAAGTAGAAAAAAAGGATCTGGCCATTTTACGAGATCAGGTCTCTTCTCTTGAGATTTCATTAGTGGCTCAAAAGCAGCTGAATTCGACTCAGCAACAGCAGTATGAAAACTTACTGCAAATAAAGCATGAAACAGAAGAAAAATTATTTAATGTGGAACAGATGCATGAAAGCTTTGTGACAGAAACTAAACAGCACATTAGTAACTTGCAAGCAGGTATTTCAGCACGTCAGAAATTAGTTGAAAAAACTTCAGCAATTCTTGAGGAAAAGGACATGCAACTGCAAACTCTGAATGAAAGGTTAGAAAACCAGCAAGCTGAGCTTCAGAATTTAAAGATCAATAATAACTTGCTTGAGGATTCAGTAAGACAGCTGAAGCTCATGTCTGGAACTTGGAATTCAGAGAAGAAGGACATGTCTTCAATAATATGCTCATATAGCAAAAAAATTGAGGAACTTACTGAAGAAAATGCAACCCTTAGGGATTTAAGCAGAGCTTTGGAGCAAGAGCAAATAGCCTTACTGGAATCAAATAAAAGTATTTCTGATAGTTTAAAGGAAAGAGAAGAAATAATTTCTGAAATGTCTGGAAAACACAAGGAGGAAAGACAACGTATTGAATCAAGAACTGAAGAAATCAAAACAGAGCTTGAAGTTTTGCAAGCAAAGTGTAAGTCAGTGGAAGAAGAAAATGCAAACATGATGAGCATTCTGAGAGAGCAGACAATTGAATTTGAGGAAAAGAAAGCAAAATTAGAACAAGAGAAACAGGTATTTAGTGAAAATAAAGATATCTTATGTAAACTAATAGCCTCAGAAGAAATAAAAAAGGACTTGGTTCAAGAACTTCAGCAACTGCAGTCAGAATTTTCCAGTATCCAACATGTGCCTTTGACGGAGCTTGACTGTTTAAGAGGGGAAAAGTTAAATGTCAGGGCAACACAAAATACAATGCAAGACAAATGTGGCATTGCATTTCAAGACAAGGAGCAATTGGGGAAGGAACTAGAAACAAAAAGTGAACCTCTAATGTGTGACCTTAGTTGTGAACAGAGACTCCATTCAGAACAGTTGAGGAAGTCCATCGAAGAAAAGGATGTTGAGCTGAATAAGTACCAAGTTAAGCTTGAGCTTCTTCAAATGGATTTTGAGGACAGAGAACTCTCCCTAGAGAACTACAGGTTAGAAGTGATGCAACTGGACACTGCTTTAAAAGGCATGGCAGTAAAACTTGAGAAAAGTGTGAGAGAGAAAGAGAGACTGCAGCAAGAACTATTGTCTGTTAAAGAGTTGAAAACTTCAGATTCGTCACTTACAGCATTAGATGAAGATGGCCACTCACTGGAGTATAATTATGATAGCGTTTCCCAGAATTGTGGCAAAAGAGGAATGGATGAAAGTTATTCATCAGTCTTGCTGGCATCCTCTTTGCAGGTAATGATAAACAATCTGAGCAAGCTCGAGAAAATGTGTGAGAGGTTGCAGAGTGAGAACATTGTATTAGCCTCTGGATTTAAAGACTCAAAAACTAATAGCATCACAGGTATTGATAAAGTGGCAGAGGAGAAAGAGAACATCATGAATGCAGATAGAAATTTAAATGTGGAGAAAGCTATTTTTCCTGATGAACTTATGGATCAAAGTGATAACAGCAATCTGAGAATGTATTTTGATAATAAGGAAATGGCCTTCGGACTTAACGAATGCAGTACTGGACCCGGTTCTGACTACGAAGATTTAAAATTATCCAGCAAAGAAGTTAAAATACACTTTGCTGAAGTAAGAGAGAAACTCTTGTCTTTCCAGAATGAACATATAAAATTATATGAACAACACTGCAGTATGAGCTCAAAGATATCTGAGCTACAGTCTTGTATTGAAATACTGAAGGCAGAAAATTCTGCATTGTCAACAAGTCTGAGCAATGCTCATCTAGATTCTGAGAGAGTGCTGCTATCTTCTAGCCAAAATGACACGGTGTCTAAATTAGATGAAACGAAGTCCATGGTTTCTTCCTCAGATCTTTCTGAAAGTCCGTGTTTTATAAATGTAAGTGAGGTGGTTGATTCTTTTAACAGTGGTATGTGCAAATGGACAGAGGAAATTAATCAGCCAGACAGTTCTGCAGCAATAATTCCAGAAGGTGCAACAAAAGTTTTGGTTGAAAATTGTCATAATGATCACAAATTTGACTCTGTTAGAGAGCCAAGGAGTATTACTCCTAGAATATCTAACCTTGAGAGCAGAATTGAAGAACTTCAGATGCTGTGTCAGACATATGAGAAGGCCATTAAGGTGCTCGAAGACCAATTTCAGATTCAAGAGAACATGAAAAATGAGGAAATACAAGAGCTGAAGAAAGTTATACTTTCTGAAAGAAAAGAAATAGATCACCTCAAACAGCAAACTCTGTCTGACAAGGAGGAATGGCAGCAGAAACTGAGTAACATGACTATGGAGATGGAGTGCAAACTGGCAGCAGAAAGAAAACAGACTGAGAACCTGTCTTTGGAGCTGGAAGCAGCAAGACTCCAACTACAAGTCCTTGATTTAAGTTCTCGTTCACTGCTGTGCACAGATATTGAAAATGTAAGTAATTGCAGTCATGCAAATCAGTTATATGTAAACCTTTTGATTTATGGTAAGCCAAATATAAATTTTGAAATTAAATGTGTTTAAAATTGTGTCCCACAGAAGCAATACTGTTCTTTAGAGAAAGTAGAAAAATAATCTGTACCTTGAGTTCTGGTTTATGCATTACAGGGATCATGAGAAATAACAAATGATGACAAAACCAACAGGTTTAGTCTATTAGAGATGTGTAATACTTTGTGCTACTTAAGTTTTTCTTCAAGTCTGTGTCAGTGTGGATCCTGCTGTGTTAGTGGGTGTGCATACACTGTATGTATCTGTACTGTGCTTACAAGCTTAGGTCTCTGAATTAGCAGTCAGTTAAAGATGCACACAATTCCCACGTCCCTTCATGGGACAAGCAAACTAGGACTGCTTCCACACCTCTAATTCCTTTTGGTACTGTCAGCAGCAGAACAGAATGATCTGGTAGCAGAAGTTAATTTGCATTTCAGCCTGAATTCCTTCAAAATACATATGGGAACAAGAAATATTGGAGCTCTTGTATTTTTTTTTTTTTCAGCGCTCTAGATAGCATACAACCAATGAATTGTTGGGAGCAGCAGAATCAAAACTTCACTCAGAATAGAGGAAAACCAGTTTAATTCTTGCATACAGTGTATTAGACTAATTTCCCTTAAAAATAAATCTAGCAGGTGCATTTTCTGTTTGTGAGAATTCCAGTTTTGACCATTAAGTCCTGTGCAAGTGTCCTCCAGTGCTCAGCAAACATAGAGTCAGAAATTAAAAATTTAACACTGCTCTCACATCTTGAAGATCTACATTTTGGCCAACTGTGCAACACTGAGCAACTGCTCTTTGCAGAGAAGAAAATCTTTCACTTATATGTGTTGCTTGTGATTCACATAGAGCATCCGCACTGATATATAGACTCTTGAAAGAAATACTCTTTCTTACCATACATAGCTGGAGCTTTTTTAAAATTAAGTACTCGATACAGATCATTCGGGTGCTGCCTTCAGACCCAGTTCTTTTTTGGAGTCCTCAGGTTTTGAAGTTACTAATTTTTATTGTTTCAAATGAGAGCATCAGGTGGCGCCAGATGTAAGCTTAGCTCTCACAGGCAGTGGTAACTTGGAAAAGGGATTGTATGAGGATTTGGGCTTGTGTCCCTTGAAGATTCTCTGGTGTTTAATAGAGGGTGAGCAGTAAACCTTTCCCCCACTCGTGATACTAATAATTTTTCACTTTGTCACATAGACACCGATGTTCCCAAAACATGGAGGCTTGTGATATCTTTGCACTTAGTCTTTCAGTAAATTTGGCTGAAGTTTCTCCCTCAGTATCTTTAAAACCTCTTGGCTAAAGATGCATATGTGTATAAATAAGTGTAAATCCTTTCCAGAAAGCAGGTTCTGAAGTAGAGAGGGATGCTATCTATTTATTTTGCACAAGAGGAGTAGCTTTACTAGTTTAAGAAAACTTTTAAAACTCACCTTGTTTTGTTCATATATGTATTCTTTCTCTTTTCCTTTTTTTAATGGATTGATTCTTAACCCTTGCAGAACACTGAACAAGAAAACAATAGTCCTTCTCAATCGGAAGTGCCTATTGAGAACTCGGTACTGAAAAACAATAAACCTAAACTAATCCCCATTGAGAAAATGGCTGTAGGAAATACTTCTATGTGTGAAAATGTAACTGAGACTCCTGAAGCCAGATTAATGGAAGATTATACTGAGAAGATTTCAGGAGAACATGAGTGTAGAAATATGTCAGGAAAAATAACCAGCCCTTCAGACCATCCCAGTGCATTGTCATTTTCCAATAGTAGTATGTTTTTGAGCTCAGGCGATTTCTATGAAAATCAAATAACCACTGAAACACTTCAGGAGGAGACAAAACAACAGACTGCTGAAAATGTGAAGCTGATCTATGAGACAGAAGCAAGCCATGAACATGTTGATTTACTAATGAAAGTTGAGCAGTTAAACTCAGAGCTGAACTTTCAGAATGCACAATTAACTCCAAAGAGCTCAGCTTTTGCAGAACTGGAAGAAGCTACTGTACTTGTTAAGGAAGAAAACCGTGACATAAAGGAAAAAATGGAATCAGTCTCTGTCAAAGAGCAGCAATTGCCTCTTAGAGTATTCTCGTTAGAAAAAGAACCTGAGAACATGAAGTCTGAGCTGGAGATATATGAAGTTAGGTTGTCTAATGCAGCAGACATATTGGATGATGTAGAAATGATCAAGAGAGAATGTCATGGACAATTTCTTGCAGCTGAAAATGAACAGAGGAGTTCAAAATCTGAGCAAGTTAATATTGAGAACGATGCCTTGTTCAGAGAGCATGATATTGAAATGCTTCAGGCAAAATGTCAGCAATTAGAAACGGAGAGGGAAGTTAACCTGAAAACTATTTCTAGCTTTCAAGAGCTCCTTGTTTCAGTCACAGCTGAGAGAAACCATATTGGCCAACAACTGAATATTTTGTCTGAAAATAAAAAAGAACTGGATGAGAAGTATCAGAAGCTACAAGAGAAATTAAAAGAGCTAGAATCAACTAAGGTGGATTCTGCTGAATTAATTGGAAGATTAGAGGGTGAAGTGAGGACACAAACAAATCTGCTTGAGACTGCAGAATCTGATGTAAATCAATTATCAAATGAAAAAGATCATCTTCTGCAGAAGCTGCAAAGTTTGGAAAATGATGCTGTGTCTTTTGCCTTAGAAAAAGGAAAACTCCAAAACGAAACAGCAGATTTGAAGAAGGAGAAAGAGCTGATTGTAGGAGAGTTGGAAATGATGCAGAGTAAATTAAGTTCATCAGAAATGGAAAATTCAAAGCTTTCCAGATCTTTGGAAGGCTTGTTAATGGAAAAAGGTGAACTTGCTGCTAGACTCAGCTCAGCACAGAAAGAAGTGGACCAAATGCGATATGGAATTGAGAAGCTGAAAGTAAAAATAGAATCTGATGAGAAGAAAAAACACCATGTTGCTGAAAAGCTGAAAGAAAGTGAACGGAAAGCTGACTCTCTTCTTGATAAAATAGAGAGGCTTGAAAGAGAACTGGAGATGTCAGAGAAAAATCTAGAAGATGCAGTTATTCAGTCAGAGACTGCTAAAGCAGAGGCAGAAACATTAACAATGGAGATGGAAGAGATGACTGAAAAGCTGAAATGTTTTAACTTACAAATTGATGACCTCAGCTCACAAAAAGAGTGTTTGGCTAAAGATTTAAAGGAAAAGCAAGAAAGAATCCTTGAACTAGAGTCTTCAAATTTGACTAGAGCAAAACTGTTAGAAGAAAAGGAGGAAGAAAAGATGCAAATCAAGGATGAATTTGAAAATACTATGGCATTGCTGAAATCTGAGCTCAAAGATATAAGTCAGAAATTAGAGTTTTCTTGCAAGGAGGAAGCAGATGCTAGAGCAAAAGAGCAAATCTTGATCAATCAGGTGGCTCACCTTGAGCAGGATAAAACAATATTATTACATGAATGTCAGGAAATAAAAAATGAAAATACCAAATTGGATCAAATGAGGGAAGTACTCGCTCAAGAATTGATGGCTTGTAAACAAAAACTTAATGAAAAGGTGCAGGAAAATGGTGCTCTTCAAAAGCAGGTGAAAGAAACAGAAGAGCTGTCTCTACAGCTGACACACATGCAACGTGAGCATGAATGTTGGCACCAGGAAAAAAAAAGGCTGCAGAGTTTGATTGCTGAGTTGAAGCTGAGGGACCAACATTTTTCTGATAATGAAACCTTTCCGGATATCCTGAATGTTCTAAAAGCGTCTTACAAGGACCTTGAGAAGGAACTGGAATCTACGGTTTGTGAGAAGAGCACTTTGTGTAAAAAGGTAATACTGTTTCCACTAGGATAGAGTTCCCTTTTTAGAAGTGAGGATAAAGTGCCCTCTGGGCTTACCACTTCCTTAATAAATTATATCTTAAAATAACTTTAACTTCAGCCTTTTACAGTAAGCATCCTATTTTTAAAATTATGTTTTCAATGCAATCATGAGTTTGCATTGAAATTACAGAGCTGGAAAGTACAACATTGTTTTGAGTAGGATGAATGGGAAGGTTGCTTGAAAGTAGGTGTAAAAGTTTAAGTAATAGGATAATGCAGGATAGTTTCCTCTTTCCTGTAGAATAAAAAAGAGGAAAGACAAATTAGTATTGGGTGAGTGAGGATTTATATCAAGAATAAGTACTTGGGGAGCTCAAAAGAAAGTGAAACAACAATTGGACACTTGCTGTGTGAAAACAGCATTAGCCTGTTGCTAATTAGCACTCTTGCTTGGAGTTGGACCAGCTATGGGAATAAAATAACGCGTCTTAAAAATTGCTTGTTGCACATAAGAAAATTCTTTGGAGGTTGTGATGTGTATTAGAAATAATTCTGGAAAATTGAATTTCAGGTAAATGAACTGACTGAAAGTCGTACTGAGCTGCAAGTCAAGCTAAGTGATACTGAACAGAAGATTTCCGAATTACAGGAAGAATTTACCACAGAAAGAAACAAGCTTGCTGAGGAAATACAACGTATTCAAGAACATTCAGAAAAGAACAAAGTTAGTTACTCCATGTGTTCTATTTCTGTGTTCAAGGCCAGATGCTCAAGTACAGTAAATGTGTGGAGGTTGGTCAAGGAAGCTGTGCTAATGTACAGTATCAGAGATTCTTGCTTCCAAATTTCCAAAATTTAATGTTATTTTCTGAGATAGAATGATTAGTTAATAGTTTTTCCCTTTTCCTTCTATTGAAACTGTGTTTTCTTGGTATAAACGCTACAGGTGGATATCTAGAAATCTTGTGGTGCCAAGAATTTTTCTTTACTACAGGCATTCAGTCATTAGACTGAGGATGTAAGATAAAAAAATGTAACATTTTCATGTTTGTTTTAAAACTAAACTACTTTCAGTGCTTCAGTAGTGTTGAAGTATTTTCAGGACAAGCCAAGGAAGAAACGGTTTTAGAGTCTTTAATTTTCATTTGTTCATATTTAATTCTTAGAGGCTGTTTTACCATCTAGACAACTGTAGGTCTTATTTGTGAACAGTATTGCATGTTTAAACTAGCTTAAGTGGTCCTCTGACCTACTAACGTTATTTATAAAATTTTATAACCAGGGGCTTGTTTCTGTTGTGGCGTTGAGGATTTTGACTGAGAAAAGAGATTTCTGCAACTTTCAGAAATCCTGTATGGAAATACAGGCCACCTGTCCAAAAAGTACGGTTATAAAAGTCGATCACAATGAAAATGCTTAGAAAGTTTGTCATCTTAAAGAGGGTGAGGAAACTGACCCTTAACATCTCAAGTCACTCCCAGAGGGAACAATGTTTGGAGAGGTTAAGCTTTGATTTTGGCTGTGCTGCTTGTGTTGACAAACTTGCACTCTGCATACTCATCATACCATAATGTTGCTTTTTAGAAGACCCTCCTTTGCCTCCTATCCTGCCTTTTGTGTTCAGATGTTCTGTTCTTTGATTACTGTGTGCTTAGACACTGTTAAATACTTTTATTACCAAGTTGGTTTTGGAAATTCAAAGATGTTTCAGATGTACAGTCAAATAGTTTAATGGGTGAACTGTTTCTCCATTGAGAAAATTCTAAATATCAAAGAATGTGCTATTACTGTTTACAGATTCAGCTGCATCTAACTATGTCAGAAAAAAATGAACTGACTAAGAGTTTGGAGATGGTCCAGAAAGAACTACAAGAAAAAGAAAGTGAAATGAAAAGAGAAATATCAGAATACAAAGACAGACTACTTCAAGCAGAGAAGAGGCATGAGGATGCTCTGACAGAAGCAAACCGAAAGGTAAATCAGAAAATGGGAAGAATGGTGCTGTGAGCTTTTAATTGATTTCTATGTATTTTACAAAATTTTGCTGATCCTGCCAAAGAAATTATCTTTGCTAACAGTATTTCCAAACTCTATATATACCTACCTTGGAACTCAGTAAGTGTTAAATTAACTTTTTTCCATATAGCGAGCAGTGAAAGGTGAGTTTACCTCACAACTCTGTAAGTGTTAAGTGCATATATAATTTATCTGTGACTATATATTTGAAAAAGGGAAAGCAACGGTATGTTTTAGTCCAGGAAATGGTTGTTTTGGTAGAAATGGAGAAGAAGGATTAAGCACTTCAGGATATAAGGACAAATTTGTTGGAAGGGCATTTGTCAGCCATGCTGTATACAAAGAGCCATCACCTTTTCTGCAGAAGTGTCTGTCTATGAATACATACTTGAGGCCAATAGGACACAGGCAAACAATTTACTATCATTATTTCCTAATTTTCATTCTTGTGAATATAAAGTAAATTTAAGAGTTATAGTAAAATATAAGGCCTTTCTAATGGCAGACTTCTTAGAGGCAAGATTCTGGTATTCAAAATGTATACTTGAACTCCTCAAAATGTACCAAGCAAATTTGCTGTGGAATACCTGTGGGCTGTGATATGCTCTTAAGTACACCTTTAAAATACAATTAAATGTCCTTTTTAGTATCGTAGTAATTAGGCACATTTTTTTTCTCCAGAATGAAGCAGAAATTGAGGCCTGTCAAGATAAGATGAATTCGCTGGAGCACTTTATCAGCTCACAAAAACTGGAAATCGAGCATTTGAAGTCAAGTAAAGAAGAATTAAATAATTCCCTTAAAGAAGCTAATCAAGCCTTGGGAGAACTCCTAAAAACTAAGGTAAGAAAAAAATACTACATGACACCCAGGGCACTGTGTAGTAAAATAAACGTAAGACTGGGAACCAGTGCTCCAGAGCTTTGGCTTGACTTTGATACAGCCTTTGTTTCACTGATGAGAATATAGAGCACAGAGAACACATTGTTACTACTGATCTACATTAGAAAAATTGTATTACATATGCTGTGACTGAGATCACCTAGAATCGGTTTATATGATACTAAACACAGTAGTCTGTTGTCTACACTGAACATTGCAACTGGGTTATAATGTGGTTAGAATACACGCAAAGAGACTTTGCAGTACCACTATTTTCTGTTTATGAATTGATTTGATGATAAAAGATACCATGTTCTGTCTTAAGCATTAGTCCTGATACATTGCTCTTGATTCTTGAGAGTTTATCAATTCCATTTTATATAGAATTCTCATTACAATTATTAACTAGTGTAATTCTCTAAACAGAATTGCTCTCGGTGACGATAGAGTATGAGCTCCACATACTGTGAACAACTGATAGATGAGAACAGTTCTAGATGTGCTTGGTTTGCTTTCTAGTAGCACAGGTGAAGTTTAACTCTCCCTATAACTGAATTTCTGTATTAATTTCCCCTGCATTTTTCTCATCTACTTGGGGTTTTTTTTGTCCCGCTTCTGTCTGTGATTGATTGCTGGCTCTAACTCTGTACTCCCACTTCAGGAATGAGTATCTTTCTAAATGCACTATGGAAGAAACATAGTCAATTCCATTTACTTGCAAGTAAACACTGAATTGCAATGCATTCATCTTGCTCAACAGTTCTTTATTCCATAGGGCCCTCCACTGTGGTGTTAATTTGTTTAATACCAGCAGTGCAATGCTAAAGTCCTGTAGGATACTTGCCAGTGACAGAAAACAGTACCCTTGGTAGTGTAAATGTAGCATACAAGGCTTGCAGCTGTGCTCACTGTGTGGTATTTGCACACGGGTTAGTAACAGACCAGATGAGTAGGGAGCAGCCCAGGACAGTGGAAGTGGGTGGAAAGAAATGACCTGCTGCTGCTCAGAATAGTATTTTTGAGCTGGAATTTAGAGTGCAAAGCAGGCCTGGGTTATCTTGCCTCCGGGCTAGTAAGATGCATTAGGGGTGAAAAGAAAAATAAAGGAGGCTCAGACTAGGAGAGAGCACTTTAAAATTTAGAGTATGGGTTTGAAATCTGTTACCTGGAAAGCAGCACTTTCTTATGCCACATCAGTGAAGTGGTAACAGGTGGAAAAAGGACTACTGCCTTTGAGTTCATACAGCTTTCTCATAGGTAGGATGCTAGTCTTGACATCAGTAGTCTGAACATTCATAATTTGTTGGTATATCTGCAGAGAGTGTCTCCCTTATTGGTATTTGAATACTTATTTTTCTGCTGAGTTCATCACCTGTATTTACCTGTCTAGTAAGAGGACTTTCATGTTTCCTGAAGTAAAGGAGCTGCTATAATGAGGTTGTACAGAAAAAAGCAAACACACATATACATTACAACCGTGCTCTACAGCTAAAATTGCATAACAGTTGAGCTTCCATTTGACATTGTAATGTTTAAATGGAAGAGTTGTGTTTCTGATGTAATAATTTCTTATTTTGTAGGCTGATAATATTAACATTATAGTGCAACTGAAGAAGGAAAATGAATTTGCCCACAGTAAAGTGCAGCTGTGGATGAAATCCTGTAAGCAGATGGAACAGGAAAAGGAAATGTTGCAGAAACAACTAGTTGAATGTGATGAACTATTAAAGAAGAAAAATCTAACTGTGTCAAAGTATAAGGAAGAAGGTAATTGAATCTAGATTCAATCTTAATGCTTTCTTAGCACTGCAGTAGTTTGTAAAACTTTTTTCCCTAAAAAGTTCATTTGCATATGCAGCTCTAATACAGAGCATGATTCTTAACTAGCAGAAAAAATTACAGCTGTAAATGTGTCAAACATTTTCAAAATCTAGTTCATCTTCTTTCTTTTAAAGTATTCAGGCAACTCTGAATTATGAATATATATTTTAAATATTACCTTTTTGTGGTCAAAAGTGACTTAAGAAAGAATGTCAGTGTTTTTCTTAATAACTAAAGTTTGTGTATGAGTTCTTTTATCATTTTCCAGCAAGCTTTCCCCTCTGATTCTCATGCTTTGTTCTTTGTATTTTGGCTTATCTCATGAGATGCACTGTATTGTAAATGATACTTAAAGAAAGTTGGGGTACAAAATTGAGTGATCAGAAGTTACAAAATGACATGGAAAATGTTTGCCCATGCACTGGTCAAGGATTCTTTTCAAATTTTGCATGTTTGATCTCTATTTAGCAAACACATTATTATGTCTAACTTATTACTGATTTTGTTATACACTTGCACTTATTTTTTTGTGGTGACGCAGTTATAGAACATGTATAATTAATTAAAAGATGTGTGACCATTGCATTATAAATTCTTATGTCTTCATTTTTTATGTCAGTTATATGAATAATGATATTTTGCTTTGAAAGGTGCTGATGAGAATGCCACTACAGAAGAAATCAAGTTAAAACTGGAAGAATTACAGGAATCTGCAGAAGTGAAAACCAGAGAAGCAAATGAGAACTTGGAGAAATACTGCTCTCTAATTGTTAAATATTATAAACTAGAGGAAGCAAATGAGATGCTAAAAACACAAGTCAGTTTGTTGAGTGCTCAGCTGAAACAGCCGACAAGTGATGCTGTCAGCGCTCCTTCGCTGAATTCAGATAACTCATTAACAGTGAGCAATCAGTCTGTCAAAGAGATGAGGTCAGATGAAGATACTACTAAGCTTTCAAGTAAAAGGCAGAGATACGAAGACAACAGGAAAGGTAATGGAGAACCAAGATCCCCTGTGCCAGAGACTTCATCAAAAAAAAAAAGGAAGGATGATATCTGTCAAACTCTGCCAGGTCAGGAGATCACAGATGGTGAGCCAGATGGGCTTCCAGAAGTAGTAAAAAAAGGTATTTATGGCATTTTACACAGGCAAATATTCTCTGAGCATAGCAGGTGGTTTTTTTCTCTTTTGTTTTGCTGAATTAGTTTTACTCTGGATGAGTAGGTGACTATGCAAACACTTTTGGTGACAATGGTGGAAGGTGAAAGTAGGCAATGGGAGATGTGCCAGTTAGCAGCAAGTTAGTGTTTATGGAGCTGTGGTGTTAGACCAGTGTAATGCATTTATGTTGGTTTAATAACTACCGTTTTTCCAAGAGTTAAATGGTCCTGGCAGTCGCAACTTTGTAGTTCCTTGTGATGCATGTGTTAGAGGCTAAGCATATGATATAAAACAGCAACAAAGTTTTGCTGACAGAAGACTTGCTCTAGACACTAAAAAGCATTATTTGAACCTTTCAGTGAAACTTAGAGGAGAATAGATGTGGAGCAAACCTAATCTTAAAGGCTGCAAGATTGGAGCGCTAGAGAACCAGCTGTGATGGAGTCGTGTTTGCTCCCTCCACAGCCCCCACAGTTCCTTCAGTATTACTCCTCATGAGGTCAAAGAGGCACTTAGCAGCTGTGTGGGGTCTGACTGGCAAGCAGCTGGTGGTGTGGTCTGCCAGGGAACTCCGAGGAGGGACATCAGGGCTGCCCTGTGCTGGGCGTGGGCTGGTCCAGCTGGACAAAGGCCAAAACTGTGTGCCAAAATGGAACCAGTCAGAGGTGTTTGTTGTGTATATGTGAAAAGGTGAGTAAGAAAGGGTGGTAAGTGCTGAGCTGAAGGAAGAACAATGCCGGGGCTGGAGGGAATAGGGGTAAAGCTGAAGCAAAGTATCACACTGAGCAGGGCATGGGGCTGAGGGGGGGATGGTGGCCTGAGCAGGGGCAGGAGCTGGGGGGCAGCCCAAGGGGGGCTGAGAGGAGACTGAGGAGCAGGTACAACCCCAGAGGGACTACAGGCAGTGGGCTCCTCCATGCCTGAGCAATTGAGTTAAAAACAAGAAGGATCTGACCCCCATCTCCTGTGTTCCCATCACCTCACTGAAGGTGTAGCATGCGGCAAGGCTATTGGAGACCAGAAATGGGAGGAGAGGTGTCTGGAGGGAAGCTGAGGTGTTTTCCCCAAGTGTTTGCTTATTTCTGTGCTTTTATTTCATTCAGTACCAGAATCGGTAATTAAGTGTGTTAATTGGCAATACATTAAATTGATTAAGTTTCTCTGACTCGAAACTGTCTTGCCCGCAGCAGTAAATATAGTAATATCTTCATGAGAGTTCAATTTCATTCTGCTATGAATGCAATGAAATTAAGCAGCCTGATATTCCATATAAGGGTTCACTGTAGCAGAAAGTTAACTGAGAAGATGGCACAAATCAGGGCTTGAAAAATATATTGTATGTATGTTCAACTACCTATTAAGTACCTGTCTATAACAAATGCAATTGCAGTCATTAAAGGACAAGCCATAGACGTACTGAATCGCCTCAGCTTCAGTGATCACTCCTTCAGTCTGGATTTCTAAGTCTACATGTTATTTGCATTTCATTTTCTTACAAGCATTATTATTTTTCTGGAAATATGTCTGTTCTGAGGACATACATGCCAGCTAATGTTTGACTTCTAGACTAAATAGCGACATAATAAACACTATACGCAGAGAAAAATATGAAAAATTAAGAATATCATGTCACAGTATTGTGTTCTGATTGAATTCTAGTATTAAATTATTTTTGATCCATTTGCTTCAATAGAACAAATTATTTATTTTAATCAGCTATTTTTATCCTCATTGTGAAAAAAGAGAAGATCGTTTGAGAAAGTGTAACTTCTTCAGCGGTTTTTAATAGAAGCTGTTTATTTTTCAGGGTTTGCCGATATCCCCACTGGAAAGGTTAGCCCTTACATTTTACGTAGGACAACCCTAAATCTAAGAACCAGTCCCCGTCTGGCTTCCCCAAGTGAGAAATTGCCTTTGCCTACACAAGATGTACAAAAATGCAGACCAGATAATCTTGGTGAGCACTCCTGTTCGACACCTGGTGGCAGCAAACCACAAAAGGTAACTAAGAAAATTTATCTGAGTATGAAAGCCACGGGGAAAACTAATACATTCAATAAATGTATTCATCCTGCCAAGTAAGTCTGAGGACATATCATCTCTTTACATTTCTCAGCAATACAGTGAAGATAAGATCATAAATACTGAATCCCTAAAACGTGACAGAGGTGTTGACCATGAAAGCGTTATGGAAATTGTTCCTGTGATGTAATTCATAGGGAAACCCACTGAGAAATGTAAATTAAATACAGGTGTATTTTCAGTTTCTTATAATGGATATTAAAGAGCAGATATTCCTTATACTGTGGTTTCTTAGGTTTCAGAAAAAGTAAACAGCAAAAGAATTAACCTCTGGGAGTCTGAGTTGAGGCTTGAAGTTTTCTGCTAACAACTTTCCTTAGAATTTCCGATTCAAGATGCTGTAAAATAACTACAGATATTGAGAGGCTCTTAAGCATGTAAATAGGGAACATTTAAATGGTAAAGACACTAGACTTTAATGTTAGTGTTTACCAGATTTTAAGGTTACCAAAACAAATAAATACTACAGAGTTAGGTTTTGAAAGCTGATTTTTATTTTAAAAAGCTTAGTAACTGAAGTTTACATTAATTTTGCAAGTGTTTTCAGTAATACCACACGCTGCTGAATGTTTCACAGTACATCAGAATAAGGTGTTCTTTCTAAGCTGATGCAAATGCTTTGCAGATTATAGAAAAATGTTCCCGCTTTAGGACAGAAATAAACCTTTTATTGTCTGAAATCTGCTCCAAAGTTTTTTAACTGTGCTATTTCAAGCTGAGCAATACGAGAATAGCTGTTATATATTGACACTTTTTTACATGAGGGCTACATAGAAATATGCCAGTAGGTAAAAATTGTTCCAGTTTGCCAGGTTACACAAAAGCATTCTCTTGGCAATCAGTGGAGTCTTCCACACAGCCAAAAGTGAAACCATAAAGCAAGAGTACAACTTCTGGGGGTTTTGTTTTGTTTTTTAAATGCAGTTATTTTGTGATAGCACATAAAGTATGTTGGCAAGATACCAAAAGTAAGTAAAGGCAAGAGCCATGTCGTTTAGTGGATGTATAGATTTTGAGGCCAGAAAGCACCATTGGGGAGACAAGTCATAACAGAATCATAATTTGTTTTGAGATACAGTAATAGGAAATCTGTATTTTGAAGTACGAGTGAATCCACTGAATGTATGTTGTTTCAAGGATTAATTACCCTACTTGCCAAAATTTGCGGCTTCTTACAGGCATTGCCTGAAGGTCTGTGTTTTATTACTGTTTCATTAAGTGATGCCAATAAATTTTATTTGCACTCATTTATGTATGTTTTCCTGTAACTTTAGAAACAAATGAAGGGTCTTGCTTGTAAAACAACTCAGTAGTGCAAAAAAGAAAGGAAGCCTTGGCACAGACAGTAGCATAGCAATCACCTGCCAGCATGGTGTAATCTTGTTGTAGGCTCTCGCTGACCATAGTCAAGGTTACAGCAAATAAAAAGTAATCAGTAATAAATTGTTTTTAATTTAACTGGGGAAGGATTTTCCAAACAGTCCTCCTCTTTGCTTAAGCTTGTATTGTCTAGGTCTAAGGACAGGCTACTCCTTACCTTCAACTACATAGGAGAAATTAAGATTTCAGGGTTGTTTTTTCCCCAACTGTAAATATACAGAAGTCATCGGTTCCAGGAATTTGTGCCCTTCTCTCTTGGACGTTGCTGGATATATGTGTTTGTTTTATTTCAAGGTACATCTGGGAATTTCTGGAGGAATTGTCATAATATCATTTCATTGTTTGTTGAAAGCATCAAAATGTGTTGTTTCATGCTTTATATTAATACAGTAAACGGTGTGTTTTATTTTAAAAGTGAAATAAGCCTTGCTTCTTTCTGTTTGACAGGTACTTATATGTACTTCATTTCAGACACTCAGTTTCAAACTGTTGCAAATTTCTCAAGGTGTTTAAAATGTGCCCTGTCATTTTCATATGCAAATCTATTCCCTTTCCTATGTGAATTTAATGTAGAATTTAAATTGAGTGCTTTGACTGCACATCAGTTAAAATGTGAAAGCAGTGGTTTCTGTCCAGATGTCAGCAAAAAAAGTGACAACTATGTTTCATGTTTGCAGAACATGCACAGTAAAAATGAAATACAGATCTCTGTACACAATACCTGGTACCTTGGTAAACAGATTGAGTACTGTCTGTTCCTGGTTTAGCTTTTTTCTGCTCCCAGCAAATAGCTTGCCAGCTGTGTAGCAGATACTCTGTCTTACACCACACCAAAACGATGGTTATCAAGACTCACTGTATTGTATATTCAAAGTGATAAACGTCTTCAAAATATTTTTTTTTCTGTTTTCAATATGTACATATATTTTTTTGCAAATTCCCACTATTTAGTCTTCTGCAGTGAGTCTTTTGACCTGCTTCAGAAAGCTAATATGGGTTTCCATTACCAGTAAAACAGGACATTTTTGTTTGTGTTACAGGTAAATGATGAACAGCAGTCCCAAGCAGTAACAGCAATGAAATCTACTTCAAGGTCACCACTTTGCCTGTATAAGCAATCCACAAAAACTGTCTCTGGTAATGCTAGGGAGAGTCCTATGATGCACAAAGCCAAAAATTCTCTAAATGAACAAAGACTACCTGAGCAAGATGAGCAAAAAGAAAATTGTAAGGTGCAGTAAATCTGTGTGGGCTTAATCACTACTCGGAATAACTGACCATCAAACACCAGTTTGTAAAATAAATATCAGAACTATATGGAGGACACCATTTTCTCTTATCCAATGATTAACAATATATGGGTTCTTCAGAGCTTGTTCTTAAATATTTACTAGTACCAGTAGTCACTCAAACCTGTGGAATGATAATGAAGGAACAGATATAACTGATCCTATGTAGAATTTTCTGTAAATAATCCTTTATAAATTTGTTAAAAAATTAAACCATGGAAAAAGTGGACTACGTGTTGCCATGTGGTTTATTGTTCCCATTTGTTCTGTGTACTGAAGGTTGACTTACATATGGAAACTAAAATCATCTAGGTATCTCTAAAAATACTCGGTTCCAGGCAAACACTATTCGGATGTGGCAAACACATCTGCCAATCCACCTCTTAGTACTTCCCAGTATGCACTGGCTTTGACCATAGCCAAAGGTCTTACAACTTGGATATTCAGCTGTGCAAAATGGCCCTTGGCCAGCCAGTAATCCTCAGCAAGCTGGTGGTGGGCACTATGTACCTGGCCAGAAAGGACACCATAACAACAAACTGTGCTTGCCCTACCAATAATGGCTGCCTGCTGATTCTCTGCAGGTCACCCTTTACCCTGACAATGCTTGGCCTCAAATGTGTCACTTATATATGAAAATTGTTTCAGACTTGTACCTGATGTAATGAGCGTGGATGTGGTGGAGAAGTGGTCTGGTGTCAAGAAATACCTGCACAGAATGCCCTGAGTTAGCCTCTTTTCATTCAAGAAAAATCCAATTTCAGATCCCAAAGGAAGATAACTCACCAGGAAATATCATTTAAGATTCTGGTATCATCGATACATGAAAATAACTCCGTTTAGTTCATGATAGTGCACTTGAATTTGGGATGATTCATTACAAATAAGCTCACCGCAACAAACTCGTACTTGTGGATTTCAGAGGTCTAATTCGGCTTGCTCAGTAGCTCAGAGCAATTCTGTGCAAGAGAAAAGGGTGACATTAACTAAATTAGTCATTATCCAACTGAACAGAAATTACTTTCCAATAATTCATATTGCTTATGCTTGCCTACCCAGTCCAGGTATTGGGAAAATCAAACTCCTGTATGTAAGCAGTAGTGCCCTAAGACTCCAAGTTGCACAGGCAAGAGGCATTTTCACGTTATTCTTCTATCAGAAAGATGTTTCTCCTTTCAATAACAGTGGATAATAATGTTTTCTACTCCTTGAAAAATTCCTTAACTTAAAATAAAAGACAATACTTTTGTTCCAAATTGAACTTTCAAAGCATAACAAATGCTTCTCTAATGATGGGGTAAGATTCTACTTGAAGTTGAGTTATTTTTACAATCTAAGCAGAGTGTTTTTCTCTGTTTACATATATATATGCCTGCCATTATTCTGCCTTGCTTACAGTGTTGTCCATTAAAACACAGTTTATGAGAAGAAATAATCTACTCATCAGTCTGAGAGACCCTTAAAGAAATTCAGCATTTGTCTCAAGCCTAACAGAATAATACAAACCAAAATATTCCATATAGTTCAAACAAACAAACAAAAACTTCGTATACAAGCTATCCTTCTGTAACTAGATATACCTATGGTTGGGGTCAGATCAGCAGAACTTGTGGCTTTTTCTTAAACATCTCTAGTTGTTTGTTAACTGAAGTATTAGGTAATTAAAACAATCCTTGTGGCACTATGCCTAGAGGCGTCTTAGAGGGAGACTGAAAGAGGCCCATCTTAAAAGATGCATTTTGATTGCCTCATCTTCTGTCAGTATACCAACAAAACTGCTCATAAAAGTTAAATTATTTCAGGTTTTCTATCTTCAAATTGTTGAGGGATCATGTGTGGAATTGTAGCAATTTTTTAAAAAATTGACTCTCTTGAGGTAGCAGTGTGGGTGTGAAAATGCATTGGTAGCAGACAATAGAAAAAAAACCACAACAAAACTGGTGCATTTTATTTATCCAAATCATTGTTTTTCTATTTTAATCTGATGCCTTGAAAAGTGTCCCACTTGGAGAAGAGTGTGGAAAAAACAACTATCTTTAGAAAGCTGTCTAATCTTAACCAGACAAATTTAAACAACTATTTTATAATGAAGTAAGTAAATATAATCACTAAAAGAAAGGATTGAGGCTTTAGCAATTACATATTTTCCAACTTGGCCACGTTTGTATTTTATAAACCCTTAGATTTTGGTACGTGTGAAATGTTTGCATTTTGAAAGATTACAATGCCTATTATTTTTCAGTAAGTAGTGTAGTACTAGCTAATCTTAGCTTTTTGGCATATGAGCTAATAGAGGTTAGGATTTTCAAGAGATCTTAAATTAATCTTCAGTTAAATACTTAGATTAATACCTAAATCACTTGAAAATGGGATTTAATATTCGGCATTCTATTGCAAACTGATGAGACTTCAGGTCAT
>NW_009260769.1:1291925-1303380 GCF_000687185.1 Egretta garzetta
CATGCAGTAGGAAAGCATCAAAATGCTTCATCAGAATTCGTAGTAAGAGGATTGCATAGGATGTGTTTTGTCAGAGTCAGTGATCTGTAATGCGTGAAAGGGCACTCGTATCTGGCTTTCTCTTCTGATTGTGAAAGTCCCTGTAAAAATGCCATCTTTGGTGCTTTGGTATTGTTCTTAGCGTGTTCATCCGATTGTTGCCATAGTGATACTGTGTTACATCACAGGAAGATGCGTTAACTGGATCTTCATTCATTTTCCTGTTTGCCCAAGGTTTACAGTGTAATTGGTGTAAAATCTAGTTTGCTGTCCTAAGACATTTTGAATGCTCTCTGAAGTGCCCAAAGTTGTAGGTTAAAGGCACGTTGCAGGAATCCTGGTGTCCTTTTGCTGTGCGCCCTTACAGCTGATGGAAGGGTCTGGTTGGCTTGTGATGTTCAGCTCTTTCTTCAGGCTTTGAACTATTCTTCTCCTTTTCACCTAGTAATAGAAGGAAAACATAAAAGGAGATTTGTTTGGCTGCTGCTCTTCTAGGATTATTATAAGGGCCAATGTTTGAACTGATCTCTCATATGTCAGAACGTAAATTGCTCCCAGGTCAGATCTTGCCCTGACTTCTTGCAGCCCGCTCAGCTGCAGAGATCCTCATGAGTTCCCCATGCCTTGAGCACAGGAACAGCACAGAAGTGGCAGGCCTGAGACAGCCCTGTGCCTCCTTGACAGAGCTGCAGTCTAATCAACTACCATTTGGGTAGAGTTTGGACACATTTTTTTAAAATTAATCCTTAGTTGGAGAAATGGTATTTATTGAATGTGGGCCTGTGCTACTTTCTCAAGAATCAGCTTCCAGAAGATGTTTTGCATTGCGTTGCGCTTCCGCTCTTGGGCACAGCACTGCCATCACTAATGTTTGTTGGCTCCCAGCAAGGATCACTTGGAAGAGTCTGCGAGTCCAGTAATGACTGTTTGGAGGAGATGATGGAACTGAAAGAAGAAACACGTTCTTGCTCTCCAGCTTACTAATTTTGTTGATGTGCCCTACAATTGATGCAAATAGAGGAAGAAAAATACCAGCTGGAGCCACAGTGAATCCAAATCTGGCTTGTCTGAGGCATATTGGGACAATAATCCTACAGTGCCCTAAAACCTTGAAGGTGATGACAGAGAAAAGTGCAAAACACATCTTACGTGCAAATGAGTTCCTTTTAGACAGGAAAACATAGCTGAACAATGTAAACACCCTGTACAGTAGGAAAGTAGTGCCACCTCTGTGGTGAGAACACTCCAAATTTGTCCAGAGCTGGTTTCATCTGCCTGATCCTTGTTCCTGCTGTTTGAGATTTCAGCTGTCTAACCCTTCAGATGACTCCATCTCTGCTTTTGCCACCTAATCCTAAATAGCCACAAATTACAGTAAGGCTGCCAGTAATTTTCTGTAGAAAACAGTAATTGAAAACAGCTGTTGGAACTTTTTAAAGATGTTGCCAACTGCAGAGATGGTGGACTACTGTGAAAGCAGATTGCAGTAGCAGTATTCAAAAGCAACGTGGTGGATTTGCTTAAAATATGGACTAGTATATCGATAGTTCTGGTGGCAGGAGATAGGTATACCTCCTCTGTTACGTATATGCGTGCATATTCTCTGACACACTTGCAGATACACCCAAGCACTTATTTCAGTGTAGAGTTCAGAAACTATATGGAACTTAGAAAAACAGGATGTAGCTATAAAATAGCTAAATCTGCTTAGCTTTTTGCATTGTTTTATTTGTCTTCCTGGAAGCTTTTTTAACAGCAGACAAATCATTCGCCAGTCTCTATTCACAATTCAGCTGTTGAAATACTTAGGTGATCGCACTGATGGGTGCATGGAAAAATCAGCAGCTTTCTGTACTTTGCTTTTCTGCTACTGTGTTTCATAAATTAAACAGATGAAAGCTTAGTGAGAATCTGCTCTCAGTACTAGATGGTCTTTCGGGGTTCCTTTATTTAGAAGGCCTGCTGAGTACCACATGAAATACAGTGCAAGTGCAAATGCATCTGATGTTGTGAAAGGAGATTGCCTTTTTCACAAAGTCTGTGTATCCACATCAGATTACTGATTTTTTTTTTTTTTAGAGGCAAAACAGGGGAGTGGGAAGTTATTAATTGTGGTTGGGGACTGCTTTGATTTTTTCACTACAGAGAAAGGGAAATATTCTGTATTCTTTTGACCCTGTGCTGAAAAATAATGTTTTCATTATTGTTGTTGATTTTTAAATATATGTGTGGCTTTAGTCATTCTCTGGCACTGAGCGATTGAAGATCTTCGTTTTCTTGAGAAGTTTGGATCCTTTTTAATTAACTTAGAGTCAGATCATGGAGGCTAAAAGTAGTAATGGAGATGACTGATACTTCATCCTTTTGGGATTTTTTTTGTGTCAACTTCTTGTGAGCAATTACAAAAGGAAAGAACCTGGTTTGTAATTTCCAGATCTACTTGCTTAACTCCTTGTTTAACTTGGTTAGCTGCTTTTTTACCTCTTTTTTTTTATTTAAGTGCTTGGTGTCTGGCTCCCGATACTATTTTCAGACCATCAGATCTTCTGTTGAGGCAGGCTGTTACATGTGGAAGTATTGGTTTATATCAAGGGATCTAAATAACAATCTCTTATTAACTGCACGTAAGCTCAAACAGTGGTTTTAGCATGAATGGGAAGGGTACCGTATGATGGGTTTGTTCAGGTGTCTCAATCTCCATTGCTGGCTTCTTTGACACAGCAGCATGCTGCCTGTCTTTTTAGGTGATGCTTTAAAGCATCATTTTAATGTGCTAGAATGACATGGATAAAATGGAAGGTTAGTACATCAACTGTGGGAAAGAGAATATAGCCTTGAAAGTTGTGTGAGAGCTTCCAAAATGTAGCTAAGTTCATGGGTAGAGTTCACACTGTGTGTGCCTACAGCTCAGAACTCTTAGGCGGGCAAACTAACATCTTGTCTTTGTTCTAATGCTGACACTTTGATAAAACGCCCGGTCAACCTAACCTGCCGTAGGACTGATGCTGGAAGAGCCACGTGTGTGAACTGGTAAAGGGTTGCACAGGTCTAACAAAGGATGCCGTGGGCAGAGCAAACTTTAATGAAGATTTCTCCCCTACTTGTTTCTTATTCCATATCTCTTCACCAGCCAGAGGGAAGTGTGGGATTACAGTAATTTTAAAGGCAAGTCTCCCGGTTTCGCCACCACAGTTGCTATTTCTGCATTGCTGCCTAGGGTACGTTGTAAAAATGTTGATGGGAATGTAAGCGATTGCTGGCTTGCTGTAGCAGACAGGAGGATTCCACAAATTCGCATCGTCCCTGTGGTACACTGGAGATACTTCTGTAAATTCAGTAATGCAGCTATGATTATTCTTCTCCTTGCCTCTCAATTAACCAGTACTGCACATATTGTTCCCTGTCAAATATCTTATTTTGTCAGATGCCAGAGACCAGTGTTGTTCTCTTTTCAAATTGCTGGTTTGATTTCTGGCAGTACTTGATTGCTTTAAAATGTGCTTTCTACATCCATTTTCCTCAATACTTAATTAACTGGAGAAAAAGACTGAAATGAGGTTTCAGTTGAGTAGGTGTTTCACTTTTGTCCCCGCTATCTCATTCATTTATTTCCTCTAGCTCGCTCAAGTATTCTCAAAGATTTTATCTTTCATTTGCAAGAAATTTTGCAGTCCAGATTATCTCTCTTATAGCTAAATCCCCCTAGAAAATGCATCCTGTGCTGGGAAGAAGTGCAGATGCAAGACTGCAGAAGAGGTGGCGAAAAGCAATCCAGTATCAACCCCAAACTGCATTGACTGTAGGCAAGCAAAACGCAGCTGGTCATTTGAGAAGACTGTACAGCTGGCCATGGCAAAAATTGCCTTGAAACAGCGCTGCGGTAACCACACGAGAGCCGAGTCAGTCAGGAGTCACAACATGCTACAGGAACATTCTTGTAACTCTGCAGTGAAGAGTTTAGTTTTAACCATTCGAATGCAGTTTCCATCTAGGCTAAGTACGATGCGAAGTTAGAAGCAAGCACGGCTTTACAAGATTGCAGCTATTACAGCACTAGCGATGCTTGAGCTGGGGTACTTCCGTGCCTGTACAGGAAAGGCTTTAGGCATCTACAGTGCAGGTAACTGCTTAAAAGCGCTTGGCTCTCACCTTCATCCCTCTTCCCTTGGTGTGACCTGTTCTGTCACGGGTGCCCCTGGGAAGATAAGAGCCTGCATGCAATAAGCTATCATGGAGCGACAGCTCCATGAAACACATTCCATAAGGTAGAAAATTTACCTTTTCTTTGTAAAAATAATGTGGAACACTGCCACTAAATCATAGCCTGGGACTCCATATAGTCTAGGGTTATGTGCACAGGTTCCTCAGAGGTTTCCTGGCTTGAAATTCCAGAACTCATTGTAGCAAAAGAGTCGGGTTTGGTTTGCTGGGGGTTTTTTTGCATGTTTTCTTGTGACCCATGTGTTTTATCTACTTCACCCTTACAAAGAGCTAAGACCATCTGAGCTAAATACACCACTGATGCAATATAATCATAATGGAAGAAAAGAAAATAAAATAGTGGTGAAATATGCAGTCCACAGTTTGAATTTCAGCCAGTTAGGTGAACTTTTTAACTGCTTACTCTCTTGAGAAAGTGGATTCTGAATGGCAGCTGGTTACTGAGTAGACTGAGCACCTGACCAGTGTGGTTTGACTTGATCAAAACTGAGAAAATTATTAATATTACAGTAAGAATGAATCAAGTGGAAAATGGATTATGGGTGAAACAATTAGGACTGCTAGAGTGTCCCCACGGAATTTTGCTTTATTAAGAGATGATAATCATGATGGCTTCTTTCTGTTCTGTGAAAGACAACCTGTGGGTATTCATGACACCAGATGGAGTCTAGAAGCTGTCATGTAGAAAGGGAAAAAGTATGTGTTCAGTTAGAAGCTGTTCTGCAGATTCTGAGGAACTGACTGGGAAAATCCTAAGGCTTGATTTCAATTTGAAGGTCATTACGATGGACATTCAATATTAAGCACTGTAACAGAAAATTAGTTCTTGCTGAAACATATTAAGGACAATGGATAATCCACTCTCCATGAGCTAGAAATACATAATGTCCAGTGCTTTAAAAGAAATCACTTTTCTAGCTCAGCATACTGGTTTTCAGAGAAAGTCCAAACTCTTTGTGATAGACATCCAAAGGATTTCTCTGTGCACATGCTTTGTTAAACTGACAAATGAGATTTGCGGTCTTCAATGTCAAGTGATTTTTTTTTTTTTGAGAAGTTTATGGCCTTGATAGACATTAAGAAATGCCTAAGAACAGTGAAAAGAGCAACTTTAAAACCCCCTCCATGGCTCTGAAGTGATTCTTATCATAATTTCTGAACTAATCTAAAAGTTATGCAAACCTATCCATAAGGCTGCTCTTTGTAAATATTCTAAGGTAATTTTTTATCTTATGTGTTCTGTGTTGCTGAATTGACTGCTAAAGTGAACCTTTGACAAATGGGAAAAATCCAGTATAGTTGCTAAGGCTATGGAAGGCTGAGGACTGAGAGAGCTTGTGGCCAGACCTGCATAGTACTGGGCCAGCAGATTTGATCCTGCGTTTTAACTATGTGAGTGTCATCTTTTCCTCTCTTTTCCATCTAGATCTTGCTGACATTTAACTAAAGCGTGGTCTGGGTTAGGCCTGGTTTCAGTGGCTAAAGTAGTGAAAGCTGTCAGCTTCTCAGGTGCGAAGATCCAGTTGTATGCATGTCCTGTGGTTGTGAGACGGACCATGTTTAGTGACACTCATCTGTTTATATTTTCCAATTGTCTCCATGCACGGAAACCCCGATTTACATAGACAGATACCTGTGTACTTGAAAAAAAATGGTATTTGCCACTATACACTCACAGTTAAATGTGCATATGAAATGGGAAGAACTGGAGCAACATTTCAGTATACTCAGCTATGCGGTATATACTGCCAGAGCAGGCAGTGCAATGAGTGTGTCCAGTTGAAACTTCAGAAGAAATTTAAGAAAATGAAATTAAGCTATTCATGCTGGAATCTCTAAAAATATTAGCCATGCCATTTTGCCGAAATAGAAGATTCCTACTTTATGTCCCATGCAGAAGAGAGCTTGTTTCACAGGACATTTCCCCTTCTGCCTGAGATGGGGCCATTGGGTCAGTACTGGTTTGGAAGAAAGTTTCCACATACCAGATCACTGACATTTTCTGTTGTGAGAAGAATAAACTTGGGTCCTGTGCTCATCTCAGAGCAGTCATTTTCATTTTTACTGGTTTACTTTTAAAACTTTCCCATGCGCAGTATCTAATTATGGTACATTACAAAGATCTGTATTTAAATGGTAACAGTGCACAGTGCTGAAAGGGACTGTTGGTAAATTGCTTATTCACTTTGATGATTAAGCCAGTAATTATTGCATTAGCATCCTAAACCACACTCGTCTACTGATATATCTCCTCCTAAGGCAATCCCATGAGACGTGATGGGCTAAGTAGAAAGGGTATGGCACTCGAAGAAGGGAAGGGCAAAGAACATGTAGATGATAGTGCCAGGGATTAAGCAGAGGTTGCTTTCTCCTGTGCCTGCTTCAGTGTGACTCAGGGTAGTGCTGGGGCGTGGCACATAGAAAAGGATATTTTTGCTTTAGGAATGTAAAAATAGACCTTTCCACTACTGGCTATGAAAGACCCTATGACACTTCCTGACAGGTCTTATCACTGAGGCTATACTCACACAGTAATTGAAGCAAACAATTTTATTTGGTTGAGTAAGATAGCCTTTCAGCTTCCACACCACCGTGGCGTTCAGCTGCCTGTGCTGTTCTGTGTTCCTGGCCTGCATTTTTGGTAACACTGCTGGAGGCCATTTATCAGCTGTCTTCCAACTCGCCCTCACATGAGGTAAATCTTTTGGTGTCTTTACACTGTATCTTTTTGAGAATGAACGCTTTATGATCCTTCTAAAAGCAAAGGCATAAAACAAGTGTAAGATATTACTTTGTGTCTTCAGGAGCTTTTGGCTTTATATGATAAAATTCCAGGAAGTGAGTTACTTGGAACGGTTTGCTCACTGGAAGACAGATGGGCACTGGATTCCACACCCCTGCAGGTGCTCTGTTAGTTTCCCATCAATTTCCTCAAATGATGCACTTTACAGACCCATTTCAGTGGCTATCTCAAGCCCAGGAGTGACATTCTTTCCACTTTCCTGGATTCTAAGAGCTACTCCTTTACCTGTACCTCTTAGCAAGAACCAGCAATTTTTCTTCTTAAGGAAATATTTTTCATGGCTTCTTGAATTTTATCTGAATATGGACCAGGTTTTGAGACCACTGTTTTGCATCTGAAACATCATCCTTGCACTTCTAAAGGTATAAAAGTGCCTGATGTTGGGTTTGAGCAAGCAGCTAGATACAAAAACTTTTACAAGCTTTCCTGAGTGGAGATCATTTCATTACTACAGAAAATGGGGGAACTTGTTCACTCTGTGAAAATTTGTTACAAAACCTCTCCAGTTTCTTAATAAGTGTGCTAGAAAAAAATTATAGTTCTAAAACATAAAGCCCCTCCAGGGCTGGATAGGTGAAAAGCACCCTCAGCTGAAGATTTCTAAGCAGACCACAGAAAGCAGTCTGCAGAGGTAGTAAAACAGTGTGAACAGCAGAAATAAATCTTGGTGGGAGGAGCGGTGCATGCTTTCTCCTGGGCACACTATTTGAAATTTCATGTTCTAAAGCAAAGAAAATTGCTCCTCAGACATACCTTGATGAAACAGATTGAAAACTGCATTGGGCTGGAGTCCAATGAAAGAACTGCCCTCTGTGCCCCCGCTTTATGTCAGTAGGCACACAGAGAATAAAATCAAGGGGGAAGGTGCTAGTCATTTTAAAAGGCTCTTGTCTTTGAGGCACTGTCCTTTCCTCCGTGCCTGTTTTTCCTATATTCTTTCTTCACTCTCTTCTTCCCTGCTATGCTGTTACAATCTTTTTTTCTTTTTTTCCCCTAATGGAAATAAGCAATTAATTGCTTTCTTCTACTCCTCGGTCCCCATGTAACATCCCATTGAGTGCGGATCCTTCTCCCTGGAAAAGCAGTGGTGCTACTCTCTTTCTCAAAGCTGGAGAAGAAGCTACAGGTACTACAGCCACAAGTTCCCTGCTAAGCGGTGGGGATTGCTTGGCTGATGCATGGCCAAACATGGACGGTGAGTCAGGCAATGCAGTTGGATGGGTTTAAGCATCCTCACAATGCAAGAACGGGCAGTAGACCAGGTGTTTTAAGGAACAGATCTCAGACACTGTGCTGGAGTAAGTGCCAGCAGGAACTTGGAGAGGAGCGTTGGTTTTGTATAACAAGTGCACAGAAGAGCAGAGCCCAGGGAAGCAAGTACCCAAATAACAAGTTGGCAGGTATCCAGCATGGGTAAAAAAACAATGCAAAGACCTTGACAAATGTTTCTATCTTCTTATTTTGTCTGTCTGGTCCAGAATACAGTGATAATGAATCAAAAGAGTTTGGTTTGAAAACAAAGAAACTAAAAGAGAAAAACATATTTTTGTAGGACAAAAAGTCCACTTGCTATGGAATTCCTTTCCATCCACTGGCCAATTCACTTTTAAAAGTCTCAAAGCGATTCAGCTTCCATTAGTTCTCTTGTGAGAGCTGCACCTGTTCTAATAAATGTCATTGCCCACAAGCTTTTCCTGGTGTAGGTTATGCTTACGCTTCTCATTTAATCTTTCCAAAGAATGATTCTTTCTCCTACACGTGCTACATCGTTCTAATATATAGAGGCAGCTTGATCTTTTTTCCTTTCATCATTGCACAACTAAACATGCAAATATGTGGTTTAGAAAATACTTTAAATTTGTTCTCCACCAATTAATTTTACTCATCTTTTCTCAGTTTCTTTGAAGTCTTCAGTCGGTATTTTTGCAGAGGAGAACGTCAGGCTTAAGCTTACTCTGGTGCAGAACAATACGTTGCTAGGTATCAAACATGTCACAACAGGATATAGTAAAAACCACTACTGTTTAGAAACTCATCCTTCTGGAAGTGCTGGGAGCCTTCTGGAAAAAGGAATCAAGTACCTTCAGACTCCTGTTAAAGGACTCTCAGCTCTATCTCTAAGGCACTCAGAGGCTTGTAGCAGTTGACCTTAAAAATATGCTCTGCATCGTCTAGTCAGATGTAAATTATATATCCTCTCAAACTGAGGCTCTGTTGCTGATTAAAACAAAACTGACTTAAAATCCACTAATTTCAGCTCTGGTCATTCCTCAAACATTCTTGCTGCCTACTGCCTATCACTCAGACCAGCTTCTAAACAGATATGAAAATATCATCTCTCTCCTAATCGTGGCACTTTGAAAGACAAAATGACCTTCTACATTCTAATTATTTTATAATTCCTTTGATTGTTATTTATGCATCGTGCAAAGCATATGTGTAACTCCCACATGCCTAGTGTTGAAGAAAGTAAAATACTAAATAGCAGCATTGCAAACTTGCAGAAATGAATAAGCAAAGGTAGCCCATTTAAAAGCCAGTTCCTCAGAAATGCTCCCACCTGAATCTGCGAATAAGCAAGGGTAGCCCATTTAAAAGCCACGCTATGCCAGTTCCTCAGAAATGCTCCCACCTGAATCTGCTGCAGTAATATCAGCTTTAGAATGCAAAGTCCAAACCCCTGACTGTAAATCCTCTGGATAATCAGACTGGATGAAATACCTTCTCGTATAGAGGCCTATACAGAAGTCAGATCTAGAGGAGGACTCAAACATCAAATCCCTCTCAAGGCTAGAATTAGCAGCCTCACTCCCTGCAGGACACGGGAGAAGTGTGGGACAAAAGGGCCCTGTGACCCAAGCCCTGTGCACTGGGCAGTGACCCTCCAACAAGCAGTTGGCAGGCAATGCAAGTGGAAGACTGTGACTAAACTCTTGCACCTTCTGCGGAGCTCAGAGTTCTGCTCCAGGCCATTAGGAATGTTTTTTTCTTTTTTTTCTTTAATACAGAGACTGTAAAGAAGAACGAATTTATATTTTGCAGTTATTGGGAAGGAGGAAAACCTAGTGCTTTTTAAGTGAGGGCTGCAACCTCAGCTTGTAGTGCTCATGTCTCCCATTTTGCTCCTATTACCTAACCTAGAGGAACAACTACTTCAAAAGTCCAGTTGAGTCATCTGCTTATGAGGTGTGGTGTTGGATTTGGGTCTCCCCAGTATGGGAAAGGCACTGGAATCTGCCTCCCCCCATTTCATAGGCAAATGCTTCAACCGCTCTGGGATAACAGCAAAGATGATAATGACACTGCTAATACCATCTTCTCTGTGAATGACTTTAAACATGGTGTGTTCCTTCAGATTTTTCAAAGAGCAGTTATAAGCCCTGCTCTCAAGAGAGGGCTCTAAAATCTGGATTAAAACAGGCAGAGGTGCTTTTGCTCATCCTAGATAAGACACCAGACTTGAAGAGGAGAGAGAGAACTGTGGCTGTGTATTTGTGCCTGCCTGCTCCATAGGCAGCTTCCCTCTCAGTGTGTGAGATTTTCAGATAAGCATTTTGAGGTGTATAATTCTCAGCAGGCACCACATGGGGAGCCTTAATGTTCAACTTAGAGTTTTATATTCTGTTCTGGTGACCAAATTCCTAAAAGCAAGCTATTAAAACCCAAGGTCTTCTTACTGGATGTAGTTGCAGCCTACAAGTCTCCCTTGCTGTTCTACTCCAGAAAATAGCAGTCACAGCAAAAAAGTGCAGCAACAAATGTTCTTTGTAAACAGGTTTTATGTAATTAAAGCCATTCTGCATGCTAAGTATGTTATCTGTCTTTTGGAAACCTTATTAGAGTAATACTCAAAAACTTACAGAAAAATCTCTCTTTACCAGTCCTCCATGGAAACCACCCTTCCTGCTGCTTTTGTAGTAGTTTCTCCTCACCTTGTATTTAAATTGCGTAGCAGTCAATCTGCCATAAATTGTTGCTCAGCACTGATATACAACATTTCTACTGGAGGTGACAGAGTATTTAATAATAGATGTTTTTTGCTCACCTCATCAAGGTTATGCCTCTTACTTTTAATGTGCGTTTGAAATACATCTTCTAATGCCCTTAAAAAAAGAATAAAAAGGGATGTCAGTGGAAAAAAAAAAAAAAAAGACTGTTCAAAGGCCATACACTTCTAATGAAAAATACCACTCAGCCTTTTAGATCACTTAAAATACATCACAACTTTTCACTTTTACTCCATGCCCTCCCCGTCCTTACCATACCATACTCGAAAAGGACTTTTGAATTGCCTCTAGCCAACACTCTTTAGACCTCTGGAGGTCATCTAAATGGTCTCTTTGTTCCTGGGCCTTCTTTTCAGTAACTTTTAAGGGAAACATTTAATTTTCA
>NW_009260769.1:1303406-1341586 GCF_000687185.1 Egretta garzetta
GGGAAAGAGAGATGCTGTCAGAAAGCACTCTCAATACTTGTTTTGATAGCTATGACCAGCTGCAAGCAAAGATGTGCTCCTGGTGATGAGCACCACTAAAAATAAAGACCTAACTGACTTGGGAAATTAGGTGTCCAGGTTCTACAATCATAATTCAGTTAATTCTAACCCAGTGGTTGCATTTTCAGACAATCATAAAAGATGAAAATACCTACAATGAGCTGGACAGCTCAGCAGAGCTGTTTTGGTTGTATACTGTATATTTGAATTGGGAGGGCATTTACAATTTTATCTGTAGAGAAACTGATCTAAATAAGTGGGGATTTTAAAATATGTGTCTATCATATTAGTCCTGCAGCAGGTTAGCTAAGGCCATTAGTTGTGTCTTTTCTAGTCAGTCACAAAATCTATTTAGAAATTCAACTTTTGATTTAAAATGAAAGACTGCTATTGATTGTTCACTTTTATTCTGCAGAGAAATTAAGTTCTGTTATTAGAAACTACCCAAGAAAAGAATGGATGATTTTTCATGTATTTTTAGTAACCTTTATTTTCAAGGCAAGAGTGCACAGTATCTAAAAAACCTCCATCTAAAGTTGTCAGAGCGGTCCTTTCACCCTACAAGCCTGAGCATGGACACCCTGGTGCCTCACAGTGTTCTGAGTTGGGCTCAAGGTGGAGCATACAATCTCTGATGCCGTCACATCATACAGGTACAAGTTTGTGTTCTCTCATTTGGTTTTCACTATCTATAGAAAAAACCCCTTATTTTCTGAAGGATACTAATCCTCCTGTTAATATGGAGGCTGACACACAGTAGCTTTTTGACGTTTTATTTTATTTTAATGTTATCTTCTTTTTGACTGTATGCATAGGCAGGCATGATACTTAGCAACCTTTTCAATGTGTGGTGAGCCGGTGTTTTTCAAACCTACTGCTGTCCCTCCCATGTAACCAGAAAATGCGCTTCTAATTTGGGCCTTGAAGTTTGTCTGGAAAAAATTCTATACCTACAAGAAAGGAGGAGAACTCTTACCTTTAACTGGTTGCTCAGAAAACAAACTAACCACTAGTGTTAACGGACTCTTAAAAAATATATTTAAAAGAGCATTAAGGATTTTAACTGAAATCCTCTGGATTGAAAGGGAAATACCTTGGTTTGGTGTGCGACTGAGTTTGATTGATTTCAGGGGGTTAGCACCTCTCCAGCATCAAAGCACAGCACTTGACAAAGACTGAAATCTTAAACGTTGGGGTTAAATCCTGTATCAAAGGAAGAATTTCTCTCATTTAAGATGCAGGCCAGGAAATAGCATAGAAAAGGAGCACACGACGTCGCTGCTTTTAGCAGGCCTACAAACAGACCTGTGGTTTATCAGAGCTCTCTAAATAGTGGAAACGTGATAGATTTCTATTAGAAATGGGAGCATGAGGTGGGGGGGGTGTGTGTGTGTGTGTGTGTGTGTGTGACAGTATGTCACGTAAAGAATATGAAATCAGAAAAGGATGCTGCACATAGACACCAGCAGCACTGGGTGCATTTGGCTCTAGCCTTTACGTGTGGATCATTAACTTGATAGTGCATACATCCTAAAGAAAGCAATTATTGCATTCATTTCTTTTGCTCTTATACGAGGGAGGAAGAACTCTAAATACAAAATGTTTTGCTGTGATGCACTTTTCTAGGGAAGACTCGTAGCTCCATGGCTTGCTAGCTCAGGATTGATCAGGAACTGGAATGAGACCGTTGTAACAATAATGTCTATTGCCATACTATATAAGGGAATGAGCTTGAGAACATGGTCAGAGAACATAATGTTTTCTGTGTTTCTACTAGAAGTCACTGGGAAATACGAGGCTGGCTGAAAATATTTTCTGTTCAGCTACTCAGTTTAAATCATGATTCATATAAAGTGCAGTCACAAAAGTATTCATCAGATTAAACTGATTCCAAGTTTCACTTTAATCTCATTAAACCCACTGATTCTTTATACTCATTGAATAATTGGTCAAAATTTTGTTACTCAAAGGAATAAATAAGAAATGCAAAACACTTACTCTTTGTGATAACAGCTTCTAATCAAAATATCATTTGTAAGATCTTGAAGAAAACGAAGATACTCTTCTTCTCTATACAAACACACAAGCTGTCAGCATCTTTCTTTAACGTACACTGACTACAAATAAGGTTTACAATACATCCAAAGAGGTAGCAGCTTTAGAGTAATTAAACCAACTCGGATAAAGAATTTTGCCAACATATTCAAAAGTGATGAATCTAATTACTAGTCTGCATTTTTTTACTATGCTGGTCTATACTTTTTTAAATGACTCATTTTCACAGCTCTGTTGGTCAACTCTCTAATTACTTTAATCCATTAATTTAATCCATTAGTTTCATTAATCAAGAATATCTATGCCTTTTGTGAATAATCAGTTAAAAAAAATTAGTTCCAATGCACAGTGTAGGTATCAGAAGAGAAATTATTATTGATATTATTTATTATTTACTTATTCTTAACATAGTTTGCCTACAGTAAGAGGGAACTGGGTGGCATGACTCAGAAAATCTCTTCCAACTTTCTGATCCCACACTTCCCATGCAGGTAGCCAAATCCTGTATCCCTAATAGATTCCCTCCTACTCACCACATACAGCCATAGGTAACTGGCTCTTGTGCTGTGTTTTCAATTTTCCACTAGATTCCTACTTTAATATAAAACTTGGAAACAGTTAAAAGGGATAAAAAAATATTTAACTTACTCCTCTTCAAGTTGTGATCCTGGAGAAAGTGGCATTTCAGAATCGGGAATCCATAATTCATGGTTCTGCTACAAACAAGTAAAGAGGAAAAGTAGTTTTTTTAATTATTATTATTATCTTTGTATTAATATTTTATATTCTCATTTAGACCACTGGGAGAAATGATCTGATTTCATAACATATCAAAATCACAACAACATCATACTGAAGTCACAGGCCAGCTCATGTGAAATAAATGTCTTGGGTTGCAATCACTCATATAAATAAATAGAAAGTATTATTATTAGGTAGGTTCATGTTAGCAGTAATGGAAACAAGCTTGTATAACCTGAGAAAAATGATGCAAACACTATAAAGGAAATCAGAAGTTCTGAAAAAATGGAAAATATTTGCAGACCTCATTCAAATAACACAGCCTTTTCTTTAAAAAGACGTGCAAAATACATTCGTATCTTTGAAAGAAGACTTAGAAAACCAGACTGATATTGAAATTATATTTTGCTGCAGATTATCAAATGGGAATAGGAGCTTCTCTTGATATGTTGTAAAATGAAGGTTTTGTTGTTGGAACAAGGAATGGAATAGTCCCAGCTAGCACAGGGCGAGCACAAATCGTGCCTGTGGTGTCTTGGCTGAGCTGCAGAGAAATTCAACACTGATTCTGTAAAGGGATGAGTAGGCCAAGGAATCTTACAAAACCTCTCCATCATGTGTGGCTTTGGCTACTGTTAAGCATCCTTTATTTTTAAGAACTCTAAAATTGACTAAATTAATCCCCCATTCATCTTAAAAATCCAGGTGACTAATGGAGTGCAACTCCCGAAGTCTTGTATAGCATACTGCAGTACTGACTGTAGGCTCTGTGTTTAGCACTTTGCCTTGGTCTTTCTGGGCTCCGGGTTGTTATTATTTGATTAGAGTGAAAGGCTGTAAATCAATCAAAAGCTGAAATGACCGCTTGAAATGTTAAGAGTGCAGCAAGATGTCAGTCAAGTTGGAAAAAGCTCTGCTTTTGGAAGAACAGGTTTGTGTTGGAATACACTGTTTTCCACATCACATATTGCCTCATTTGTGTTTTTCAGAGAGACCAGTTACTTTAGCTGTTCCTGTTTTATTCACAGAAGTCTGTTGACCCTATCTAGCCACACGTGCTTGACTTCTCAATTGCGATCTTTGTGACTTCTCACAAGGTGACTTAATTTTTTGGTTTTGCTCTTAACATACGTTCGCCAAAACCAATGATTCTGTTACCCATCTCATTTCCACACAACCAGGACAACTTTTGTGTATGAACAGTGGGCTCCATACTTTTACTTTGTAACAAACTGGGTACACCAACCTCAACTGGCTGCTGAGAAAAGTGATCTGCATGTGGCCTCACATGTGTATCTTCTAAAAATCTGAAAGATTAAAAGCACAGTGAAAACCAGTTATGCTTAAAATGATGTGTTTGAAAGGAAAATTACTTGGCTTTTAGCACTGATGTATTAACAAACTGAGTAAGTACCTGTGCAACTCTCTTTTCTTTTGATTATTGATGTCTGCTGATTTAGGTGATGGTCTTCCAGGGGAGGAGCTCTTTTTTCTGGGAGGAGGATTATAACACCTATGTTTTACAAGAAAAGATTGGTGTGACGTCTTTAAGATTTGAGGGGTAAAAGGCTGCTTCTTTTCTGTAAAGTAAATTGCATGTTTGTCAAGGAGGTCCCCAGAGTACGTTTTATTAAAAGAGTTTTGAAGTGCCTTCTTCCTGTTGCCGCTGCCTAAATGCATGCGAGGCTGCAGAAGTGGTGAAGCAGATGATCTGTCTGTACTAGAGTTGTGAACAGGAGTCTGAGACCAGGCATGCTGAGCAGTATTTTGGATAGTCTTTCTTGAAGTAGGAGCTGGCATCAGAGTCCTTGAAGTGAGCTTCTGAAAAGGTACAGAGGGGGCCTGCTCTCTCTTTGTCCTGGAACAGTTGTTCTGACCAGACGTCAAATATAGGGGACCATTTTCCAACAGTGACCACCTCACCTGGAAGTTAAAGATCAAAACAACTGACAGAAAATTCACAAAAGCAATTCGCTGAAGAGAGTGGCTCCTACAAATTGATTCACACAGGACTAATTTTAAGAAACTTTTTTCAAACTGTCTCAAATGGTCTAAATGACTTGCCACGTTTTGGGAACCACAGTTAGGAGGAAAGCCATCCTGCTGCTGTGCTAGAGCTAGTTAACAAGTCCCCTTTCTAGTTTCTTTTTCCTTCCTTCTCTTTACAAGGTTGAGGTTGCTAATGACAGGTAGTCTTGGGTAATTACAGAAATTCAATTTTGCTTGCCAGGGCCCACAAAGGGAGAACAGGAGATTTTTTTTTCTTCCTTGGATGTTGTGCATTCTCATTTATGGAGCTGATGTCTCAATTGCAATCTTACAGCCCTTCTGCAATGATATCTTCCATTCTCTCCCCTTGTATGCCCATGCAGGTGTGAGCAGGACTCCATCTTGTGGGTTTGAAGTCAAACAACCACTGTTATCCTCATAAATACCATAGGTGAAATTGTGGCCTATCATTTTGCTGTTTATCTCAGTGGGAGCAAGATTTTACAAATCAAAATAATGCAGATGTTTGAATTGGGTGTCGTCCTTTGTATCATTGGTAATCTAGTGGTAAACCCATTATAATTCTCAACAAATAGAAAGTTTTACAATCTAAACATAGAAATATGGTCTGCTGAGGAATTTTTGCCCCGAAGAGACTCTGGAATGTGAATTAAAAGTTTTGCAAGACTTTGTCTATTGAGGTGAGGTCCACTGGCAGAATATCATGCGGAACAGGCCTACTCACACTAGCATGAGGTTGTACAGTTTCTGGTATCTGGCAGAATATATAGAATTAGGATTAATACTTTAGGGTCTTGCTATCAGCAGTAAATACCATTCTGAAATTCAGAGTATACTGTAAAATAATGTAAAGCTGTTGCGTTGTATTCAGTGGGAATACAAAGAAAATCATTGGGAACTAGTTCTCTTGAAAATATTGTGTATAGAAATCATTGTAATAAAAACAATGTCACACACATCAGCAAATTATTTCAATAAATTCACTCAATTTTTTTTTTGTTAAAAATTCTAATTCCATTTGCCAAAGGAGCCAAAAGAACGCGCATGGGTTTGTGAGTGGCCTGTGCACATTCATGCTGTCAGTGCAGGGACACATTTTAGTCACGTACATGTAGTCATGACATGGGTCCCTGTCATTGTAGGCCATGTAGGGATAGCAATAGTTAGACAAGAGGATAGATGCCAGTTGGCAAAATATTATCTCTGTTTGACTAGACTATAAAAACTCACACTGAATAAACCTGCACTCAACTGCTGTGTTACAGGCACCCCCCAGCACTTCAGAATACAGCAAAGGGGAAACTGGTCTCTGTCCTGCGACTCAGTACTACCTGTGTGACTGATCCTACGCTGTCAGAATATCACATACCTTCTGCTGGCTTGGAGAAACACTTCTGGAGTTGAATGGTGAGGCAGGAAGACCGTGCACAAGATCCTTCTTGTATTTCTCAAGGGCTTGAATTAGCCTGTCTCTTTTCTGCTGATCCTTGTCTGTACATGTAAATATATAAACACAACTCTTTCCAGTTTAATAATTGGTCAAGTCAAAGGTATTACTCTTCATTCTTCTTTTTGCCACTAAAGACTATTCTGTGTCCTCCTCTTAATACCAAGTAGCAGACAGAGAAGACAATCGCTCTGCTTTTTACAGTTGGTGCTTGCTGCTTCCATGCTCAGCACACATCTGAATTTGAAATAAATGCAACCCAGGACTCCGTTACATCACTCGCACAGTAAGTAATGAGCTACTGGCTGGATAAGAGAGTATGGCAACATTTTATTTCTACCTCCTGTGCACTCTTTCTCCTACCTTAGACAGGAGCTGAGGCAGGTCAAAACAGAAGAAAAGCTGAGTCAACCAAGTAAGGATTCAAGTCTATGTACTAAGAGTTGAGTGACAAAAGTCAGGCTGCCGCTGTGGTCTGTGCAGACTGTAATGCTGGGGAAGTGCGTTTTCTGTATCAGTCAAACTCAGGCTGAAAAGAGTAGGGTGACACTTCTGCTAGCACCCTATACACAAAAAGGACAGAAACAGACCTAGTCCTTTGGATCTTCAAATCTCACTGAAAATATGCAAGTGAGAGTAGGAATAAGAATATTTATTCTTATAATAAGCATTATTAGTATTACATTTCATATAATGTATTTTTATATATATTAAGTATTACAAAAAAGCAAGAAGAATACATGGGAATAAGAAAGGGATATGAGTTACACAAGACCATAAAGGCCCCTGGGGGCATATTCATGAATAACGCAAAGCCTCTCACACCATCTTTTGGCAGAACCTTACTTTTAACAATGCAAACAAGAATGATGCTTGACCAAAATTTTCAACCCTTTTTACCTGCAGTGTTCCTTCCAAGCATAGCTCTGAGAAAAGGGATATGAACTGTGGTGTGCAACACCACCTTTCTCTCTGTAGATGGTGTTTAAAAAATAATAGGCGCAGCAATTCTACCTGAAACTAAGGATCACACACAAAATATCAGTAAAGTGGGGTCCACAGAGGTCCTGCAAGCTGCATATGGCTCTTTTGGGTTGAAAATGCAGCTCTGTCAGAATTTCTTTGCCCTGTGGAACTCTGGCACATGGTGGGATGTGGCAGTGCTGCCAGGCAGGCCAGCAGAGAGACCTGCTCTGCTCCTTCCCCTCTGGGTGCTGCTGCAGGGACTCCCCAGACAGGCAATTCTAGAGGGCTAGCAAGGCTTCAGGTGGGCTGGTGAAATGCGACTTTTGGCTGTGTGATGTTACTGTGAATAACACTGACTTACTCCTGACAAAATGCACAACTGGTTCTTGATTAGCCTAAGGCCCCCTTACACTGCTATTGTGGCAATGTACTAGAACTTCTGCTTGCAATACGCTGCAAAGTTCTTTCTAATAAGAAGCAACTCCTCCTTCTCTGAAGTGATGTAATTGCAGAGTGTCTCACTAGTAATGTGACAGAATAATGCTTGAAACCTGGCAAAGCAGCACTTATTGCAGATTTTCTTTTAAGGGGGAGATGTATCAACCTGAATTTAGTATTGCACATTTCTGAATTAGCAGAAGGGCTACAGGGTTTTAGTTAGTCTTAAAGTAGTATTTCTTTTGGAAAAGGAATAGCTGAGACTTCTTTTTTTTCTTAAAAAAACAAAACAAAGAAAAACATTTGGATACTGCACTAAATGGTTGGCTCCTCCAAAGTTTGTGATGGCTCTTGATGGGGCACACCATCTCTTGACAATTCCCCTGTAAGGTGGCCTCAAGGCTGTGGCCTAGTCATTGAAAAAAACAGATTTCACGAACAGCTGAAATCAATATATAGTCTCCCGAGGCATGTAATCTGGCTTTCCAGTCTTGCATGGACATGAGTTCATAGCATCATCCTATTAAGAAAAACATGTTGACAATGCTAAATCCTATTTGGATGACTGGGAAGCGGGATTATACAACTCACTGGAACAAATAACAAAATGTACTTGCTCAATCGCATTCATGCAGAGATTAATACCTTCCCCTTTTATCTAGGTTTGTACAGTGCCCAATCAAAGTACTCCCCAATTCTGATTAAAGACTTTGCATCCTGCAATCATATGAAAAATAACAAAGTGGCTTGCTGTAGCATCTGCGCAACAGTACTGCCAGTCGGGATACCTGGCTTCTTTCATGGCAGTGCAATGGCTAGTGAGGCCTTGGGAAAAAGTGACATCCGTGCCTCTCCGCACTTCTGCATGTGCTGTCTGTCTGTGCTCAGGTGAGGCAGGACAACAACTGTCTACCCGAGGCATGGCTGAGCCTTCACCAAGCCTTGCCAAGGACAAGAAAATAAAACGTTCCTGGTCAAAAAGGCACAGGTTTTAAACAGACTTTGTCTAGTATTTCACTGATATTTTTACTATAAATATGGGTTATAAATATGCCAGATGGCATTAAGCCTATTCAAATAAGTACTATGTCACTGCATTATATTTCATGTTTTGAGTAGTTAGCAAAAGCTCCTGGGCCAGAATGTCTCATAGTAACTCTCCTTTCCCTTCCCTAAGAGACTCCAGGTTTCATTGCCCAAACTGTCAGGTTTTGTATGTGCCTTGGCCACATGAGGCGGACCAAGGGTTCCTGCAGCCCATCCTGGTTTGCTGACATGTCTGCTAAGGGATTTACTTGCCTTACCACCTTCTAGCCCCGCTCTCTCCAGTTTCTCTTTTCTCACTACTGTTTTTCTCATTCACTTTTTTCCCTACGCCCCTTCTCACAATTCCCAGGGCAGCAGAGCCACATCTGCTCCCATTGCCCATTGGCTGCCAGCAATGCTCCAGGTCGCTTCCTTTCTAAGCCTCTCCCCTCCTACATCTCTCTTCCTAAAACCAACCTTGCCCTGTGGGGACCTGGCGTACTCCCCAGATGTGTGAATGAAGGGGCTGAAGAGTGGAAGTCACTCTTAGGTTTTCAAGGTCACATCGTTGCCTTTCACATGGGCTCCTTACAGTTCTGTTTGCCAGTCAGCAGCGACCATGCCACGCTGGGCAGCCTGGCCCAGCCACGCGGACTGCTCAGCCACAAAAGCAAGATGAGGAGAAAAGGATCGCCTGCCTATTCTGCCTTTCTCCAAATACTTTTAAAATACAACTAGCAATGACCACGAAAGAAAAAGAAAATCACATGTGAACTTTGTATCCCAAATGATAGGTGTTTGGGGTTTTTTCTTTTCCTTTTAGAAAGCAAAAATTAGACAACTCTTGCCTTCTGGTCTCATGTCCTAGCCAAAGTGTTCAAGAACTGTCTGTAGTTTACGGTTCAAACGATAACTGGAAATAATTAATTGGGGGGTGGGGTGGGCGGGCAAGGTTTCACCTATAGAAGCGTATAATGATTCAGTGTGTCACCTGAATCCTCTTGCATGACATGATTATTTTTATTCCTGCAACAGCCAGTGTATCTTGACTACCACTTTGCTGCTTCCCAGGGAATAGAATCATGTGGTATGACCAGTGCAGCAGTTATTTAGGCAAATGTATTCAACAGCCTTTCTATTAAGCTCATTTATTTGTTAATTTATCATCCTTCCTACTGTGGCAGGCGTTAATTTATCAGTGCTATTGTACAATTTCACTGCTACTTGTACAGGGGTACTTGTCAATGCGACAAAAGTACAGAAAATAAAAAGGGATTTGGTTGAAATCTGGTCCTTTTAAATACATGGGGCAATTCAGACACTATAGCTCCCACTCTGTTTTCCTGGCAGTTCTTGTTGCTTGCCAGTTAATAAAACCTCTTATCTCTCCTTTGCTCCTGTGTGAAAGGCTCATGTACAAAATGAGCAGACACAAACTTACTCGATGTAGTAGGACCAGTTTAGCTGATGGTGTTGGTCAAGCAGAATCATACAAACTAAACCACTTTTTTTTTTTTTTAAATCTAGTGCCTTTCAGTTCTACTTATCTTTATCTTAAATAGCAAGAAGAGCTGGCAAACACCTTTGACTGATTCCACAGCTGCAGGTTATTTTCAGGTCTAAAACAGAACATTATGGCCCAAGTATGAACACGGGATATAAAGCCGGAACAGGTTTCCTCTAAGTTGTTTACCAGATGTTACAAAACTCAGTGATTATAGTTAGAAATAGAATCCACACCTTGGCTCATGCCTTCGTTTTTGGCTCGCAGTGGGAGTTCTGGTTTAATTCCTACCAAGTGCTTTAAAAGAGTTGGCTGATATTTAACTCCTGATGAGTTTTGAAACGATGAGGAAGTTTTCAAAGGACTGTGGGGGAAAAAGAAGAGCAAAAGTGGTAAATGAGCTCCGGGCCTGTCAGACTGGTATGAGTCCTGAGCATAATAACTGAATGGCTGTTACAAGGCTCAATTAAAGTAAATAATATAAGCAACACCAATCAAAAAGTTTTTTTAAAAAAAATCACTGTGCTAACTTAATAAGAAAAAAAAAGAGAGAGATTCTGATTGTGGCTGAGTGAGATAAAGGTGTTGGTTTATAAGACTTCTGTAGGCTCCCTGTCTTTGTTCTGCATGACATTTTGACTAAGAAGTTAGAACGCTACAAAAATACATGTGTTTACAAAATGGCTAACTGGCAGATCTGAAAATGTAATTAGAAGCAAGGACTCCTTGCAAAGCAGGTGTTTCTAGTGCAAGGATTGTTTTTTATATTATATTATTACATTATTTCTTTCAGTTATCTGAAAGAAAACATAAAATCATTCTTTATAAAGCTTGAACAACTACAGCTGGAGCACTCGTAAATAATAAAGGGGTGGTTTACTGTAACGAAGTGATCTGCATTGCTCAGTGAGGTAGATGTAGGCAAGCAGTGTACGTTTCAGCATGGGTAACAGAACATCTCCGTTCAGAAAACGCAGGCACTTACTTAAAGGAGGTGAGTCTTATCTGGGAATCATTGTTGCTGAAAAACAGTCATATCTTTTCCTAGACAAACAGCTGCCTGTAATTTCCCACAGTCACAATGTAGCCAAAAGTAGTGTAATATCATTGCTTATAAAAAGTGAAAATCTCAAGTGTAAGTACAGTGAGCCTGTACTGCAGTTTCCTTTGACAGGTGGATGGCTGCTCCTGCTCTAAAACTTCACTGCTTAAGAAGCATTTATAAATTGGGAAAGATGCAGAGAAGATCTGTCACAATGACGAAGTGTGGAAAACACTCTTCATGGTGACAGATTTAAGGAGCTTAATTTATTTAGTTCCTCAAAAGAAGTAACTTTATTCCACCTTATAAGCACCTGCAGAGAGAACAAAAATTAAACAATACAGTTTGTCAGGCAAAGATTTACCAAGACTGGACAAATTCATCCTAAAAGAAAGGCATATGTTCCGCATAGCAAGGTAAGTTAGCCTTTGGAACAGTTTAATGAGAAGTGGGATGTAAATAAATAAGATTTGGACGTACTTCTAACCTCCCCCCCCCCAACTCTGTAAAACAGCAATGAACAGAGAGAAGACTTAGGGAAAAAACAGGCTATGTAACAGCAACAGTTTATTCTCGCTGTGTCTATGAAACTCTGAGATATGTGTCAGTCATCATGGATCACCTATCAACTTCCCTGAAATTTCATTTTTTCTCAACTTTTGCTGTTTCTGTTAACTGATGTAATCTCAGATTTTGTGCCAGTGCAATACAAAGGGACTCAAGGACAGTTACTTATGACGTTCACGTCTACAGGCCAAATGCTGCAGCCGGCATTGTAATAGTTCGTCTGGTGTGGGGACTGCTTGTTCTGGCATTTCAGAGCAAACAAGAGCATTCCTTCAGCAGAAACCAGTGGTAAGTGAGGCTCAAGTGCTTAGATTTGATTTCAGATGCTCTTTGCCATGCTACCTATTGTTATGAAAAGCCTATGTTGGCACATTAATCTATGGCAAGTGGGTGTTTTTTAAGCCCCCAAGCTCTGGTTTAGCATTATTTGTTTTCATCAATATTTAAATGCTGTAATACTATCAAGTGAGTCGATAACAACAATTTTATAGGGAAAGAAAGTCTCTGAAATGCCAGATATACTTAGGAAACATTGCTAGGTGACACTGCCTGTTATTTGCCATGTTGTTTTCTAATCCTGTGCCAAATTCTGCACATTTTGCTACTATGAGTGCTCATGTTGACATTGACAGGAATTTCCGCAGGAAGAAGTCAAGAAGGAATCAGCTCTCCATAACAAACCACTCACTCCAGCAGTTGCTAACTGCTTGAAGTCTGATTCTATATTCTATATCTGATTCAATGTCTATAAAGACATTGTTGGTAAGGCCAGAAGTAGAAGTCCTAAACATCTGCCTGCAGATCACTGGCAGGAAGGCACAAGCCTCTAGAGGGATAACGGCACTTTTTTTTTAATACTGATACTGTACAGAGGTATTCAGGGAGCAAAGGAATTTTAGAAGTTGGAGTATGAGAGAAATGCCAAGATGCTTCATTCCTGTTTAAAGTATGGACTGATTGCTGACGTATGCTGCTTTCTCCTTTGGCAGGAATCCAAAGCTAAAACAGTCAGTGCACAATGGTTATGACAAGACTCCTGCTCTCTGCATCCTCCAGTAGCTCCCACTACCTTCTTCCTCCCCTTTTACAAATACTCTTTTCAACAGCGCTGACTCTGAAATTGATGGGAAAGATGGTTTTGTGATTAAAGCACTGCGGTAGGACTTAGAAAACTATCATTTAATTCCCAGCTCTACAACAGGCTCCAGTGTGATCACAGGTATGTTAATTAATCTCTGGTGTCTTAATTTCCTCCCTGAAAAAGAGGATGATAGCACACATTTACCCTGTTTGAGCTGGCACGTCATTTGGGGCAGATATCCCCAGAAGATGATCTTTAAACTGTGCAGAGGCTACTATAAAGGAACTCAGATCCCAAATGGAGTTGCTAGCACAGTGTAGACTTCGAAGTGTGAGAAGAAGAATTTATGAACCAGACTAGTGTAGTCATACATTTGATATTCCCTTCATTGCAGCCCTCTTGTAACGCTGATATACACATTTATTTTTTACAGACTGCAAAATTTATTATTAAAAACCATCTCACTAACGCTCCATAAACTTGCAATGATAGAAAATTGATGTTTGCGTATTTAAACACATTAATTTCCACTGATTGCTAAACGATCCATTCAATTGCCCAAGATTAGTGACAACTAAGATTCTACATCTATGAGGATAAAATTATGTTTATATAATTGACTGTATAGATTATTCACACAAACTGTAGATAAAATGCTGCAATTTTGCATGCCTTTGAAGTGTCTGGAGAACCAACTTGCTCTTTTTCACAGCTGTTACGGTCTTCAAAGTCACAAAGCAACTTTGTTTTAAACTGGTTATAACCTGAATGGAAATTATTATTTTGACTAATGTTTGTCTCATGCAGAGAATTATAAAGGGAAAAACACAGGTTATAAAAAGACCACTATGTGCCATATCTAAGCACTTAAGTGCTCTGCTGGCACACAGAAAAACCTCCTCTTAAAAAAAGCTACTATTCCTTTTTCCAATTACTAGAGCATGTGTTTCACTTGTATGTATGTTTGGGTTTCATATTTATAAAAATGAGCCACAGCACATGGAGCAATTACATGATCGACACACTATAAAAGGTGAATGAAAACCAGTCAGATGGCCTCATGTACTTACATACAATATTACTTGTAATTCCTCTTGGGTAAATGTACATGCTGTACTCCTAAAAGTGCAAGGGAATTGCAGAACATACAATGGTCTGAATAGCTCATCTTCCCCTTATAAGTAGTTAACCTTGTCTTGGTAATCAAATTGTAGCTCAACAGAGAGGAGAAGAAATAGCTTTGTCTTAAGGCCAAGATTGTGGAGACCTAAAGGTGTGCCTAGAGAGCCAGATTTACTTCAGGTCTTCCTTCAAGAGATTCTTTAACTTGGGTAGAATGAGCCTGAAGCAGCTGACTGCTTCCTGCCATGGCTTCACCATGCTGATGTGTTTATTTTGCTGGACTGATACCCAATATTCTGCTTACAGCAGCAGAGTAGATAGTGCAAAACTAGGAGAAAAACAATATATGAGAGCAGGCGTTGGTGGAGTCGCTCTCACTCCTGGAATAGGAGAGTAGGAAGAGACAACCACGCTTCCGTGGAGTGGTGGACTGAGTCTGTGGTGGAGCCAAAGAGCTGAGCTTTAGGAAAGGATTTTCAGAACGTCAGGACCAACCATTGATTTTGGTGGCTCATTTTCCTGTAAGAAGTGTGGGTTACCTTTATGGATTCCCGTTTAGGACTGGTTTTGGTTAATCTTTCATTAGTGTTAAATTTTTCCTCGTTTCCTGCCAGCTCATCTGGGACAGCTTCGTATGAACATCAGCCAAGGTTTCTGCTCTTCTTACCAAGCTGATCAGCCTCAGGAGATCTGACTCAAACTTGGGCTCTGTGAATCCAGGGCAGAGAATCATAGTATCATGGAAATCCTGGTTGGAAGAGACTTCTAGAGCTGGCCGTGGGAACACTGTCTCATGCTTCTAAGGTCCAAGAATGTAATTCTGCTGCTTATTATTACTTGTTAATTATTAATCCCTAATAAATGAGACCCTTGGAGGTCATCATGGGTGCCACAGGTAAGTTTAAGTCTCAGGCTCCATGCTGTATAAATAAATAAGGTGTCTGATTTCAAACAAAATTATTTTGAATTTTCTCCTTTGTTGGAATAGAAACAATGCCTTAAAATGGACTTTTTTTCCCCACCAGAACTTTCACATTTCTGTTGGAACATAAATTCTTATTTTTGAGCACTAGGACACTTTTCTGAAACCTGGTCACCAGTGTGTTCAGCAGCACACCTTATGCTCTTTCCACACTCTTAGATGCTCTTTCTAGCAAACGTGGCTTCTGCTGAGAGTGAAAAACATAAACATCCTCCTAGTTAGACATTTTCTGTGCTGGGATGGCCAAGGCATCACTGTTTTCACAGTAGTTTCGTAAGTCATGTTGCTCTCATGACTCTTAAAACACTTCTGCTTAATTTTATCTCCACAAGAACACTTACAATGATGAACTGTATTTCCCATATTCCTGAGATCTAGTGCACCTTCAGCTAACCTAGCTAGTCTTAAGGCAGGGGACAGGTACATGTTTCTATCCTTTGATGAGAGCTGAAAAATGGACTACAGTTCTTAGCGTGAGAACACCAGAGATGCAGTCTTACTTCTACAACAAAGCCAGCTCCATGTAGGAGAGAAAGGACTGCTCAGGATGCTTCATGTTAGCTTTTTCTCCCTAACTTTTGTTGTAAGTTTGTGCAATTTCAAGAGCATTTTGAATGTTACTCTGACAGTAAAGAGAGACAACTATGATTTCACTGTGGTATCCAGTGATAGGACGCGTGGGAATGGTTCAAGGCTGCGCCAGGGGAGGTTTAGACTGGCCATTGGGAAGCATTTCTTTACCAAGATTGCAGTCAAACCCTGGAGCAGGCTTCCCAGAGAGGTGGTTGATGCTCCAACCCTGTCAGTGTTTAAGAGGCATTTGGGCAATGCTCTTAATAGCACACTTTAACTTCGGGTCAGTCCTGAATTGGTCTGGCAGTTGGACTAGATGATCGTTGTAGGTCCCTCCAACTGAAATAGTCTCTTCTAGTCTATTCTATTCACACAAATTGATGAAAGCTGGCACTTGCAATGATTTATAAACCATATTTAAAAGTCTTTAGAATAATTTTTTATATTTAAAAAAACCCCTCAGCTAATTCAATGAGCCTTTTACCAACTCCAACATTAGTAACTTCAAGAAATCTAAACCAGCAAATAGCTCGGTGAAACGCCCAATTTAAAACAATGCCTTTCTTAAACCCTAGAGTTGAAAATCCACAATATACCTGAAGACATTCAGGAGGAAGTCCTAAACATTGCACGTCTCCCCCCTTTTCTACACAGTTCTTAATCTGAAGTGCAACAGTACAGACAGCTTGTGAAATGGTGCATTTTCAGATTGTCAAAAAAGCTTACTATTTACAGTGTTTTATCTGAAGTGCATTTATTCTTAAAATGAAACAACGCATTGCATGCTGCATTTTCTTCTGTCTTTTCAGAACTAATCTTTGTAGCTGTTTGTGTTTTTCTCTTTATTTTAATAGCTTTGCATATGTGTGCATCACTACTGAGTGACCTGAATTTTCTTCTTGTAGCCTACCATTGAAACAGGTGGTATCCAACATGGATCACACATTTGGAAAACAAGGTTACACCTATCTGAGTTTATGGATTGACACAGGTAAGAAATTATACTGCATCGGAATGTGTATCTGTCAAAGTTCTAACAAATTTCAAGGTTTTAAAAGCACACCACACTTAGTAACTAGTAATAGCAATAGTGGGAGATTGTTGTGGGAGAAAATTTTACGTGAAAAGAAGAAAACGCTGTAATCTTGTACTAAGCAGAAAATTATTGTTGTCTTTCTATTATTCTAGTAGGCTGGCAAAACAGCCTTCATTTATTTTGTGTCTTTGAATATGCAAATGATGAACAGAAGCCTATTTTTGTAGGCATAAAGTCATTTTATACTGCTCAATTGATTTGCACATCAACCCCATTAGCAGCAACTGTACCTCCGTTGTGCTACTGCCCTACTTAACACTTCAGAAGACGTAAGTCCTGATGCACCTTTTCATTGTGACTTCTAAATCTTGAATTTTATCCTTCGAAGGACAAAGCTTTTGCCAAGACAGACATTTCCGGAGCTAACCTGTCAGAAAAAGGACTTAGCTGACATATTGTATCTTCTAGTGAAGATAAATATTAAATTACAAAGGTGATTTGAATTTCCCCGGTGGACTACTGACAAAAATGATATTAGGTCCTCACTTTCTCTGACTGAGAATCTCATGTTATGGCTTCTGTGTGCATCAGGAACCTTGTACTCTTGTGAGCTTCTAAACTAACAGAAACTCCACACAACAGTACAGTCCTGCTTAGCTGTGTAAGAGGAATACCTTCCTAAGAAAGCATTCTAAGAAATACAGATAATGTTTCCCTCAGATACATCATCTAGGAAAACCTGCTATTGTAGCTCATGCTGGTAGCTGAACAAATTCTGCATCCTCTTGATCTTCTCAAGTAGGAGAGATTCTACTCCCCATGCACTTCTGTGTCAGGATCATCTCTCTGTTAAACTAACACTCTCAGAAAGCTTTCTGTGGCATTTCTGTCTGTTATTACAGCACTGTTTTCACTGATTGATAATCAAAAATACTAATTTCCAAATTATTACATAAAAGACAGCACTGAAATAAGAAAAACATGATGTTGAGGGAGAGGAGTCAAAAAACAAAGAGAAGAGAATTTTGATTGTGATGTGTTATGATCCTGAACTTGGTACTGAAGATCTCATATGATACATTTTTCTGAATCTTCATGGGCAAGAGTTATGTTTGCCTCGCTGGCTTGTGTGTATCTTGCTTGAGCAACTGCATCTCACCATTGCCTTTGAGCTATCTTTGCTTCCAAGTACATTATACCGTGCTCAGAGCAATAGCCTACTGCAGATCTCTGATACATGGTATGTATGCACCATGGAAAAATAGCAGCTTTCATTTTTCCGTCTTTTTAAATTTAAAATGGGGGGGAAGAGGGGTGGGGGGCAGGGAAGTGTGTCTGTTTAGAAAGGGTGTGTGCTCCCATGCATGTAACTTTCAAAGACAGAAGTAGCATATGCTTCACAACCTGGTGAACGAAGAAAACTACATATTCCAAAGCGAATGTTCCGTGTCCAGGGAAAGGGATGAATGTGTTGCTTTTCACCAATCCTTCCTTTCAAAAAAGGAAAGGCAGGAGGGGCTCTGCCTACACATTGGATTCTGCAAGCTTCAGCCAAGAGGTGGCGTTAAGGTGCAGTGCAACGTTCTCTTTCCAAAACCCCATTCGTTCCTCAAAACCCCTTTTAACTGTAGTATGCCTGATGCCCAGAGATATATGAGGCAGCTAAGGAAATGAAAAATACAGTGTGGATTAGCAAGGAATTCAAAGGGCCCGTAGTCTGAGTTTAGACTGGAAAACTAAAGCAATTTATGCCTCCAACAACCATGTGGCTTAAAGTATGTATGTCAAAGAGTCCCGTGGACTGCAAGTTAGCATGTATCTGTGCAAACATGAACCAAGTGGTAGGTACAACTATTAACTTAGATACTAGATTAGATATTAGATACGAGATACTATTGTCTTAACCAAAATGATGCATATTTTCAGCACACATATGCCTCTTCAGAACACCTTCATCACAAAAGAAGACAAGTATTTCCAAACCAAACAAATGGAGCCAGACCTATTTTGAAAACAAAACAAAGCAACTCACATTTAACACTGGTATGCAAACTCTTTGGTGCAGATGAATCAACAGCAGCTGTATTAACAAAAAGAAGGTTCAGTCCAGTGAAACACTAACATCACAAATAATCAGACAGAAGTGGATAGAGATGAAACTGATCATCCTAAGGTGTTGAATTCCTCGTGGGAATGTGGTACCAGTCTGCATAATATTAGCATTATTGATAATGCAGATCTACAAGCCACCAAATCCTATTGTTTCCCTAGTGATGTATACTATTTTCTTCCTATTTCCTGCTATTATCTTTGCCAATGCTCAGCTCTCAAAAGCTAGCATAGCTTAAATATAGTGAAGTTAGTTGAGTTACACCAACTGCAATTACACCAACTGAGGATTTGACCCCTTGTTTTCTGTCTGGATAGAAGCATAAGATAAGGGCCTCAGCAGTGCTGCTGTTGGTTCAGTATCAGACCTGCGTCTAATTTTTGTGGCTTTTGCCCATCTTTACTTAGCTATAGAAATTAGAGCTAGTACAGCAACATTTATAAACCTTCATTTTAGTTTATAATTTAAGAAAAGCTGTACTAATTCTGTGTTGACTTCTACTGCTGACCAAAAAGTTTATATTTTAGGGATGACTAGTACAGCTGCTATCAGCCAGGGGAAACTGCCAAGTGATGCTCTAAGAGTCAGTTTCAAGTTGTCCCTAGGCTCGGGGTCATTATTTCTTCATCATCTTTCTAGCAATAGGAGTTATTTGATTATACAATTACATAGGCAGTTTTGTACACAGCATTTTCTGCTATTTGGTCATTTGGTTTTAATTTTAAAAGCTTAAATCAAGTGAGCTTCAATGAACGAAGCCCTCTCGCACTACTGCAGTGCAATCTTCATTAAGTCATGTGTCCATACAAGAGATAGTTTGGATGTTAATGGAGCTGTATGCCTGATTGCATATACCTGGATATAGCTGAGGTATATGGGGAAATACTATTTTTGACTGTGGAGGGAAAAGCAATCACCTAGGAGAAATTCAATATTCTAGTTTCATTTGAAGGACACTGACTCCTTTTTCCGTCCAAGACACTTTTGTGATTACTGCCAAATGTCACAGCAAATTGGAGTTTGTACAAGTGCTCCAAACGACATTTCAGACATGCAGGACTACCTACTGCCTGGAGTGAGGCCAAATAGGTTGTATTTAAAAAGCAGCTGTATTTCGAAAGGATTGGAGAATATTTAGAAGGATACTGGAGAAGGCCTTTAGACAACCCTGACCAGGTTTTTCAGAGGCACAAAATCCTATCAACTCCTCTAAGGATGTGCAGAGCATGTGGCAAGTCAGCATTTCAGAACATCAAGGTATGTACAGAAAAGAACCTTGATATCCTTGCAATATTGCAGTTTTTAGTATGTATGCAACAGTTTAGCTCTACAAGGGAAGCCTGTAGAAATGACAAAGCACTATAATAAGTAAAATAAGTGTTTTAATAGTAAAGATTCATGTTCTAGTATGCTCCAAACCTGACTTTTGAGAACTAGAACTTCAAACACCTAAGAATTACAAATTTTAGCCACTGGAAATTTTGATTAGCATCTACTGTGAGAAGCTCTTTCCAGCTTAAATGAAGACAAGCAGAACTGACATTTGAAAAAAAGAAAACTGAAACCTGCTTGGGAACAAAGCACTTGGCTCCTTTTACGCCAAGAATATCTTCTGTGTATTTTCTTCTGAGCTTTAAGAATGTAATAGACAAAAACATCTTTGTTTTCTTCCTTTTATTTTTTGATCTTTGCTCCCTCATTTAGGCTTCACCAGCTGAGAATAAAATTTCAATTATATACATCAGTCTTTGGTGCTTTTAATTAGTCCTGCTGCTTCCATATATTTATGAGCAACAAACTAGGATTTGAATTCTACAGCCCTTAGAGTTCACTGTTTCTGTGACATTAGCCTTGCAAAACCACAAGTCGCTTAAGTACGAAAGTATACAGCAGCAATCCAGCCTCCAGCTGCCAGTATAAGTGGGATGGTCATGAACCGTAGCACGGTAAAGGTCATGAAACTTTTAAATACTGGTTCTGCAACCATGATAAAAAGATGCACTAGATTTGAGCTAGATAGTTTAAGATAAAGCACTTGCCACTGCAACTTGATGAAAGGATTGTCTCCTGGCAAAAAATGCAGCAGCAATCTCATCTATTTTTCAACACCTTTGTGTTGTTATAAAGTTCACTGCAGGATATCAGTGAATTGTTTGGTTAGAAAGCCTTGGGAGCCCAAGGACTTAAGTCTTGCAGTAGCCTAACTATGGCTATGACCATTCAACTCCAGTTTTTTTTCATCTGCACCTGAAGCACCAGGAAGTTTACGCAGCTCCAAATAACTGTCCAAGGACATTTTTTTATTCCAAATTATCTTTCTAGAGGTTTGCAGCTATTTACAGGAGGAAGAGTATTTGAAGAGCCCTCCAAACATGACTGCATGCTAATGGAACTTCCCTCTAGGTTATTTAGGACTGACACTGTAACTTTCTAGACATCAAAAGCTGTAACCTCACTGTTACTCTTCAGTGTTTTCTCCTGATTAAACAAATACCTGCCCAGGTTCTCATTTTACCTTTCCTTTTAGTCGACTGTCATGTACATCTAAACAGAAACCATTATTAAAACAGCACAGGGAAATGAAATAACATTTCCTTTCCTAACAGGAACTTGTTTTGTGGAACTGTCTGACTCTGTAGACTTTATGCCTCTCAACAGTAAGGTTTGCTTCTCCCAAGACAAGGTTACAGTTCCAGGTGAGTGTTCTACATATCTCCTCTTTTAGGGCACACCGTGTTATGTCTCACTTCTAAATCCTCCTACACCTGTTGAGTTGGTGACAGGGAGAGTGAGGAAAGAAAGGGGAAGAAATTCAGCAGCCAGCCAAAACTAAGGGCAACCAGCAAACCCTTGACTATGATTTCATCTTTGAGCTACACAGATATTATTGTCATTAAAGATTGTACACACCTTTGACAGACATCAGTTTCCTGTAATGAGCAGCCATGTGATCTTGAACGATGTACTGGTTGGAGAGCTTGCAGGAAGGTCCCAGAGAAAAGGCTGCAAGAGGGAAAAATCTTAGTTCATTCAATGGGACAAGAAATGTCTTAGGCAATAATGGCTCTGAAAACATTTTAATATTTATCCTTTCCTGCTTGCAGTAAAATCAAGTCAATATTCATTAATTTATTTCAAAAAGTAAGGGTAATACAAAACGTAACATAAAAAGTGGCAAATTATTCTCATTTTGCATGTTTTTGAATACCTGAGAATTATGGCTTGCAATAAGTAATGTATGAGCCTTGGATATTATAGAACTCTGGAGAATAACAGAGGATCTCACTGTTTAATAACTGATATAATAAAAAGCGTTTACATTTTGAAAGATTTAATACTAGAAAGTAGGACAAAGTACTGTAAAAAACTGCATATGAATATTTTACCTCTTGGTAATACCAGGCCTAACTTTACCACTCTATAGTGAGGAAAAGGGACTGATTACATGCAAAGACAGAAGTAGGGCCAGAAACGGAGCCAATATGTAGAACAGAAATATGTTGTGCACAGACTGACCATGATACTCCTCTGAATCTCTAACCCACAAGACTTCTGAGATTAGGAAGAATTTGTCTCTGTATAAGTTCATTAGCCCAGGAAAAAAGTCAAGAAGCAGAGAAGTTTCAAAATTTAACCTGGTAGTGTGGCTAAGATAGCTCTTTGTCTTTCAATCTGTTTCCAGAAAAAATATTATTTCTGGATTCCTTCTCAAATCATCAGACAGGATTTGCAGATGGAATGTTGCTAGCAAATAAGATTAAAAAATAAACAGAATACTGGAGATCAGAAATCTAATGCGCCTTTGGCTTTCCATCCACAGACACAGGATAGCCCTTACACTGAGATAATCAGCCCATCCAACCCATTCAGGTTTGGCTTTCTGACACCATAAGTAAATTATTGTTTCATCGTTCATGTCACCAATGTACAATTTCAGTTAATGACTTATTTTCAAAGTTTTTATTTTATTTTGAAAGAATAGGAGGGTTTGAGAGTCTGGGAATCAATCCTTCTAACTTCAGTTTGGCTGCTTTCTTGTTGTGTTGCTTTTCCTTGTCTAAATATCTTGCCTACCCAGTGAGACAGTGCTACAAATTGTTTTTCACTGCCAAAGCGTTTGACTACATTCAATTTGTTGTGTCATCTTTTGAACAAGCACCATAAGAAAGAGCGGGACAGAATGCCTAATGCCATATTTGTTGCTTCATTTAGTATTATTTACTACTGTGCTCCTGCAAATGACAAACAGCCTGCCAGAAGGGCACTGGCATGAAGACCTGCTTTCAGTAGCCTGTCCAAGAGCAGCATCACATGTCAACATGACCAGCTGTGGTGTTACTTCAGCTCCAGGACCATCCATTCTCATTGTTCATCGAACAATTGGGCAGAGCCAGAGTGCTTATACCATGACACAAACGAGGTGCAGAGACATCAACAGAAATAATGACTCTATGTTTGCTATAAAGCAATGGAGAACTTGGTGCAACTTTATGACCAAACTGCATTTATCTCTTGTCTCAGTGAAATTTAGCATGAGTAGTACAGGTACCGCAATGGAATCCCAATTCTTGAAGCAGACAAATATAAAGCTCACAAAAATTCTCATCATGAGCATTTACCATGTGCCCAATTTCAGTCAGGGAAACCACTCATGGGTGTCAGTACCACATCAAAGAAATCAAATAGTTAAAATCAGTACTATTCTGCTTCAAAGCTTTTAAGTGCTTGAGACCAGTAGTTATTAACTTCCAAAATTTCAAAAACTTACTTTTTTTTTTCATGAATTTTGCCAACTGTGCTGTAACCTCCTGCTGGCAAAAGCAACTGGAACAAGCTCTTCAGTAATATCCAGCACCGTCCCTAGCTGGTGTAAAGTGGGGCAGCTTTATTGAGTTCAAGGAATGGCAATGCCCTAAATCACAGCAGCTAGAGGCTCTTGTCACTAAGGAAAAGAAAATAGTATTTCGGGAAATGCCCTAAATCTTTCCCTGATTGGCAGTGACAGTCTGATTTCAATATATGCAGTGAAAAAACCAGCATGACAGAAGAACAATGTGATAATCCAAACAACATCCGAGGATTAAAAAGGAACGGAAAATCCATTTATAAAAAGAACATTCTTCTCAAAATGAATTACCGCCCCAAATTTGAAATGCTGAAGATATACCAGGCACTAGTAGTTTAATCTAATTTTTTGTCTTTCATAAAATCTAACTCTATCCGGTGTCTACAAAATTACTAACATTGTGCAATAAGCAGCATTGTGGTTATTCCTATGTAAGGAAAAAAAAAGCAAATTCTTTTCTTTGCCAGAGACTTTTTGTTGAACATTGGCAAGTCATTTTGCTTTTCTGTGTCTCAATCTCTCTGAAAAGATGACATGAAAAAACATGTCCACTTCTCAAAGAAGATGTTTTCAGGATAAAAACAATAAAATAGGGAGATTTAGTGGGTGCCCATCTAATTATTTCCCAGTCCTAGAGAGAGCGATCTTATTTGAGCTCACTGGAAAGTTCACACTTTTTCACAGATTTTTCTTTTGTTTTCTGAATAAATTCAAATTGAGGGAAATGGTAAATAGAAATCTTCTGGGAATTTTAAGTAGCCCTGTTAGGAGGCTCTGTTGATGGGGCAAACAGGTCAGATCCAACTGAAGCAACCCTTGTGTGTGCTGTAAAGGCAGGCAGAGTTCTCAAGCCCATGTTTGAACAGAATGAAACTTCTGTATTTTCTGCTGTCTTACACAGATCTCATTACCTGCAGCATTTAGCAAATTGCTTTATCCAAGTTTTCAACATTTCAGAGTTTCAGCATTTTCTATATATGAGCACAGATCTACTTACAGAAACTTGTTTGCTTTTGAAGATCTTTCTAAACTCTGAGTACTATTGTCATTTCAAGACATTTACATCTTGCTTCTATATATGAGGAAAGATCTCCAGGAAACACAGATTCAAGAATGAGCAATAAAGAACAGTGACAACTTTCTCAACACTGACTCTTTTTATTTCCTATTGTGTAATGACTTTCCTAGTAATTTATTGTAGTCCTGAATGTGTAGTTGTACGATGATTAATTTACCTAGTTTCCACTGATTGAATTGCAAGAGATTACTTCTGCAAATCATGTCTGGAGAATATATCATGTCCAGAGCTACAATGCCATATCATAAATCCAGTCGTAGCAGTATTAAAGTTTGACTGATACACAATGACAGTGATAAAACATGTCTTTTCCATGTAGCTGAAAAACAAAAATATGCTTTAGGAAAACACAAGAAGTGACTTTGCTCCTCACCAGACTGCTAATTCAAAGCCACTACTACTTTTTGCCTCTTATAGGAGCAAAAAAAATCATGTTCTCAAGAACTTGTCAACCATTTTACCCTCTTTTAAGACTAATATAACTGCAGTGCTGCTATACTGCAAATATCTTTATACCATTGCTAACTGCTAGTTCCTACAAGTGGAAATTTCACAACGTGGGGACAAAGCTACATGTAATTATAATCAACAAATAAAAACTGTTCAGTGATACTTAACCCTCAAATGCTTGGAAATATCAAACCCTTATCTACCCTTCACATTGCTGGCAAGTGGGAACCATCTCTGCAACATCCTTGGCTTTGTCTTTTGTCAACTGATAGAAGTATCTATCTAGCGTTGCAAGGAAAGTGCTATCTCGTACCATAAGCAGTAGTTCACAGTTACGGTCCTGTATCTGCGTCTATCCATCTACTTCCTTGTCTTATATTTAGAGCCTAAATTTGGAGGGGAGAGGGACCACCTCTTCACTCTGCGTTCATCTCCCACTTAGCAATGTAGAACATTTGCCCATGGCTATGGTCACAGTGCTTGCTTAGTGCAGATAATACAGAAACCAATGAGACAATCTCTCAGCAGAGTGGCCCAGTCAGTGGCTGACAAATGTTTTGCAGATCCTCTTACTTTGGTTCAGCTGCACAGTTATCTCCAGCTGCTCACCTTCTGGGTAAGTATTTCTGCCTATTTTCAGCTACAGGAAGCACTGGCAGGCATTGAGCTTTGGCTTCTGCTTTGAGCATCTAACGGAGGTGTCTCTGCTGCTTCTGTTGCCTTCAGAAAATACATATATATCACTTTATACAGGAAACCAGAGGAAACCAGTATGACAGACTGCTGAGGTGGGGACACAACGGGTGTCCTGCTCTGAGTCCTTTGGGGTTCCTCTGAGAAGGGGGGAAGAGGATGACGGTAGGATAATACCCTGTGGGCCCTGAAATGCAGCACTCCCTATGTGCAGAGAGTGAAATGCCTCTGACAGAAGCTGGGCTTCACCAAGGGAGGGACAAAGGACAAAAAGGACAGAAATGGCACGTGGTGGTGCTAGTGGTGCAGGTGTGTTTGCCAGCATCTAACTGAGGCCCAAAACTCTATGGACCTGGAGAAGGTACAGTGGAACAGCATTTCCAAGAAGGGAAGCTTCAGGCAGAACAGCTTTCTAGCAATACTTCTACAGGTGCTTGGCAAAGATCCTGAGCAGGAAAGCTGCTTGCCTGAATTAAGAAGGTGAGATTTTTGTAAGAGCAGATATTAGAAGCGCTTATCTGCTTTATATTGTTTCAATAATAAGCCATGTATTTTTAATAATCTCATAATATTCAAGCTGTTATTCCAAAATTGGAGCACATAGGCACCTCTCAAGTAATAACTTGAGTACTTACGGCTACTTTTGAGACTCATGTGTCCTCTGAAATGTCCCATCATGGAGTACGTAGGCACCATGGCTATCTGGCACCCTTGGTAGGGAAGGAAAACGTATTGGTTACATATTACAGAAGCATTAAGAAATATGATTATCTTTCTGCAAGTCCTGTGGGGATTACAGAAGAGTCACCTGCTGGCCAGAATCCTACACTACAACTGATACAGGTATGAAAAGGCTGGCACTTTTGAGTTTACTTTCCCTGCCAGATTACTTCTGTTTGTTTTAATCCCTACCAATTAGTAGGACTCTTTTGACCAGCTACTCTGAGAGAAAATTCCCTGTTACAACAGCACCTAGAGGGCAATTTTCTGAAGGCCACAAAAATGAGCTATGGCATTGCGCAAATGTCACATATTTTGCAATCTGAAAGATTGTCTCTGTTAAACATAAATCTTCAAGGCAAAAGAAGGAGCAGCTCAGTATGCTACTGTGCTGCTTGTGCCCAAGGGAAGCAGTGGGGAAAAAAAGCACAACATTAAAGATTTTCTAAAGATACTCTATCAGCAAAGTAAACAAACAAGCCCCCTCTCATTTAAAATTAAGGGCAAGTTGCAAGAACATAAATTCCAAATCCACAAAATTCCACCCATTTTATGAAGATATGTCCTGCTGCTGACAGCTGAATTAATCTCAGATGAGTTACAGGGTAAATTTTACTGTATGCTTTAACAGTTGAAGGGGCCAAGTCTCAATTTCAAGAGCTGCTTAGGTTCACAGGAGTCAGACAGACGTGGACTCATAGGAAATCCAGGAGATTTCAGTCCCTACCTGTCGGGTGGTATGGCTTTCAACACAAACATGTTCCTAACTCCCATTAAAATCAAGGAGAAGCTGGTACCTTCATTTACAAGTCTGATCATGGAGACTAAACCTCAGTCCTCATTTTTAACTTACTTTTAACTTAGTGAAATGATTTGTCTATAGAAGTTCCAGCAACAATTTGAATTATAATTTAAATAGACTCCAGTTAAAAAATTTATTTTGGTTCAGCTTAAACGTATTCCTGATTAACGTGAATCAAGCCAGTCACCAATGCAATGTGCATACATAATCTTCTCCACCAGATAAATCTTATCACTTTGAACCCACACTTAGAAGTCCATGCTTCTTAAGCAGGGAAGCCAACTGGCATACAAGAGCCTAAAGCTCAGTAGCTTTGTAGTCCAAAGGATTGTCTACCCTCAGAAGTTGCTTAATTGTGAATTTCTACTTGCCTGATTAGAGTTGTGAGTTGCAAAGGAAACATCTCCTTAGAGACGATCCTGAATGTGAAAGGACATGCCAAGTGCCATCAGAACTAGAAAAGTCAATGCAATTCTTTCTTTGGTTTCAAGGCAACATTGTAATTTAGGGGAGGAACTGACTGTGTGTCAGTGTCTGACTCTTAAACAATGAAACCTTTACTTTTGTTCTCACACAGAAATTTCAGGATAATTTTTGGCTTCAAATGCATTGCTGCAACTTTGCAAACCTAGTGTGTAAGCAGCTATAACCAAAACCTAAGAGCATAGACATTAGAAAGGGATCAGAGTGATTTGGTGACACCTGACAAAAAGCCTGTTTTTTCAGAGTGCCTTCTCAACTGGCTCTGAAATTCAGACCTCACCACTGGTAGCTTAGTTTTTGGCAAAATCATCTGCCCAGGACAGCCTTCTTAAAGACAAAGGATGCAGGTAACAGGGTATTATAACAGTGTTCTAAGAAAACAAAAGCTGGAAAGATTATGAGCAGTGCTTTTTTTGATCAAATTCTGCCGCCTTAGACCACAGGCTTAAAATAAAAACACGATGAAATAAATGGGAGCTGAGTAAACATTATTGCTTTTCCTCTGTGCTCATATTTCTAATTGTCATGGGTCCCTAAGTTAATAAAATCATCAAAAAGTCAGCTGGTTTTTTTTTTTTTTGTCTTTTGAAAAAATCCTTCTATAGTCACAACAGGATACGGACAAAGGAAGTTACCATTCTCAAATACAAGGTAACACATCAAAACTTTTGATTATTATTTTATTATTTATTTAGATATATTCCTTAAGAATTTTTATTCATGTTTTGAAAGCTAGTGCAACTTAATCATAGCTTCATATATAATGGCTAAAGACTTAAGAGCAAATTAGTTTAGCTTCATCTCACTGTATATTACTATTAATAATTTTGATTCTTTAATTTATTTTGAAATATAAATTATCTCTGGAAAAATCCTCACTTCTTCTGGCTTTTTCTTTTTTTTATGTGAAATGCATGACCTATACAAGGATACCATACTGAAAAGAGCTCTTAATCATGTGCAACTTTAGAACAGAGAGTAATTCTTTATCTTCTTGTGTCCCATCCTACCATTTTAGCTCAACAATTACTCCACTATGATTTGAAGTGGAAAAACATCAGTGGGAAACTGCTCTGAGTGAGGGCAGATAAAAATGGAACAAGCATGTATCAAAAATTGTGATTTGTTCATTGTAACAAGATCAAGCGAGTTAATGGCACAGAAATGAAACTTGGTTTCCCGAGTACCAGACCAGTGCCTAAACCTCAGGACGTCTATTTTCGTCTTTATCTAAATATCTAATATGTGGAATTTTCTTTCTCATGAGAAGAAACACTGCATAGTTTCCGTAGCTGCAACCATTTTTGACTTATGGAGCCCTAGAAGCTTCTAGGAATGGTGTGTTTCCCCATAGAAAGCCAGACAAAAAGGAAATTACTTTGGCCAGAGGTACTTTGAAAACCAATGAGATGATAGGATAAAACTGATTGTGTTCAAATTATGATGGTTCATTGTGATGGTGCAATACCACACATGGAGTCAGAGCATATCCAAGGTGATGCCACTAACAATACACTCAGGTTAACTTCATGATCAGGCCTTGAATGATGAACACCCTTTTCCAGAGCAAAGTGTCTGATAGTGAAACAAGGGAACTGTCTGATGGAGTTCCTGAATCTGAAGGGTGTAGTCTCGTAAAAAGCAATAATTTGGCAATGCCCCTTACCACAAGCTTAGGTCCTGTTGGCTTTACACACAGACTTTGTAAAACCATACTTTAGTGCTATTGCTAAAGTAATTCAGCAGCTATGCAGATGCTATTATTTTTGCCTTTTCTTAGGATGAAAACAAGTACTATATGGCCTTTGAAGGAATAGTGTTAGTTTTTGTGAAGTTTTTCATTTAAGCCAGAGCAAACTGTGAGAGAGCAGAACTTCTGCCTCATCTCTGCTTAAACTCAGGTACAGTCCCAGAAGCTGCTGTGTTTTGGGATAATTTCAGAAAGGAGGATTTTCCTAAATCTGTCATAATTTATGACCACCTCTGTTAAACCTGTATAAGACACAGCAGAGAATCTATACCGCATACTCAATAGTTACCTATCCAACTATAAATTAAGCCCTGATCTTTGCAGTCATTAAGTAAGGGAACAAGTCCCAGATCTAGCAGAGGCTCATTTGTATTTAATGATGTGTTTTGTTGTCAACATAGTCTCTTCAGTTTCTCTGTGTTTACTGCATTTCTAGAACACCTGAATCTGTCTCCCTACACAAACGCTGCAGCAGTTACTTTCATTTGTGCCAAACTGCTTTAATTTCATGGGATTATGATAAAACGATTCAACCAGTAAGTGTTATACATTGCTGTTTTACATCAATGCACAGTTCTTTTAACAGGAGACCCAGGCTGTAAATTATATGGAAGAAAAACCAGGTTTTTCTTATAGCAGACAGATAGATACTAAAACGCTTCACAGGGAATTGCTTCTATTGAATATAAACCACAGCACACCTAAAAAGCTAACAGTGCTGAGTGGAAGTTAGAGAAGAGAGAGATGGTTTTTTACATTTTAGCTAATAATAATGCACAGATACAGCATGACACTGCTAATGGCATCCACAGAAGACATAAGACAGACTCTTCCTGAGTATTTTGAATGATGTACAATGAAATAGATTAAAGCGTACAGCCAAGCAGTTGCTGCTGTGCAAGGATCATTCTCTTCTGTAGCTTTGTATTTGCCTCCAGTAAGCTGCTGAGCAGCATCAGCTTCCGGATTGGCAGGGCTTTGTGTGTTGCAAGATTTGGCTCTCAAAAGTTAGTGACAAGTGCAATTTTTAAGAAGGTTTCAACATCAGTCTGGTCTCCTGTACTATCACTCACTAGTCATAGAATATCCTGTTTCACATATCCATACTTGAGGATTTATCTGTACATATTAGAGTAGGTTAAAAATTAGCCATGTATTAGGCTGTTCCCATTGATGGGAATGTGGAAAGTTTAGCATAGTTCTGAAACAGAAAGAGGTCTGATCATAGATACTAAGCAATGGAATTTATGCTTGAAATTGTTCTCAGGGGTTTTCTATTGATAGAGTAAGTTTGGGTAAAAAGGAGTGGACCTTCATCCACGGGAATACAGAACTACAGTATCTGAGATATGCGTATAGCATTTAGCATTCAGAACTGATTATCAGATATGCGTTATTTGACAGCATCCTAAAATCCACAGTAATTTCCTCATGGACTGGAATCACTCTGGGTTCATATTTGAATTCCTGCAGAAGCCTGCGTCCCTTGTCAGGCATCAGATATGGAAGCAGCATTCGCAAACTTAATCCAGAACATCAAAACAAACCCAATTTGACTATGGTTTGTGCGGCACTTCAAAGCTGGTTGAAAGATTTCCAGAAAAAGAGGACTTCTGTGGGCATTTTTTGTCAGTTTGTCAAAATCGAAATATTTCTCAAACAAAGAACAGGGTTTCACTGAACTTCAGAAATAAGGCCTGCAAACAATCCTGCGGGAGAGCACAGGCTCCCAGGACCCACGGCTCCAAAGCAGTCCCACCGTGTGGCCTCCCCTCTGTTGGGGACTGCGGCCATTCCAACACCTGCTATTTCCAGGCCTGCCAGCTTTGTGGAAGTAGCAGGGCCACCCTCTCCCTCGCGTGAACCCGAAAGCTCCACGTCACATTTGGCCTTCTGGCTGAGCAGCAGGAAACCTGAGACCTTTGAGAACTCAGCTTATTAAGCCCAGGCTCTGAGCCTCGAAGCCCTGGGAGACCCTCCTCTGGGCTTCTCAGGGGTCACTCTGGTATGAAGAGCTAAAAAATGTGAAAGCCCTGGGATTTGGGAACCTACAAGACAGAGCCTCCAGATTCAATGAATTTTAAAAAATGAATTTAAAGGCACGAGCAGATGGTTTCTAATATGCATTCTAATAAAGTATCATTTATTTTCCTTAATTTTAGACCCTCCTGTGGAACAGGGTTCTCCCACTTGACAGCCTCTACTAAAGCCTCTGTACTTGTATTGGATGAACACTGATATTCGTACTCTGTGGTAATTAATTATCTGATACCTTAAACTGTGTGATTAAGTATTAAGAGCTGGAGGCAAATTAAGCAACTGTTACAGTTGTATAAGCGATACCCTAGAGAGCCCCCAAGGAGCTATGTATGAACCCACATCCAGGCCACCCTCCCACTGATCAGCAGGATCCAATTTTAGCAGTGTGCTTGTCAGCTGCGAGGCCCCTCATCGGAGCGAAGAGACTCCTTTTCAAATGCCTTTGCTGTCACTGGGTGGTATCCACTTGTAGCTAGAGAGAAAACATGGAGAAGCAAGGAGAGACAGATGAAAGGAAGAAAGATCAGGGCAGTCCTTCATCAACTCCCTTTGATGTAAAAGGGTGATGTTATAGTTTGGGTTTCTGTACAGGCGGAAAAATAAGAACAGAAGACAAATAATAAGGAACCCATGAAAGCATGTGGAAAAATTACGACTCTGCTCTTTATTCTCTACCTCTTTTCATTAACAGAACAGGGCATGGTTTAACTAGCAATATATTTTAGGAGGTTGTCTTTCTTTTTATAAGAGTCTAGACATTTTCACTCACTTCTGCATGTCATTTCTGGGTAGCTGCATACAGATCAATTATTTCTCCTCATCCAGGACAGATTCATGATTTCCTAGTAACACTTTCAAGATTCTTTAATAAATAGAAAGAGCACCATAATTGTATCAGCCCTTTTATCCCAATTAAAGAGCTGAGGGCTGCTCAAGTACTGATTAGCCTATTCTCTTGCCCTGCAGGATAAAGAATCACTCTTATTGGGCTTTTCATGGGTCAGAGCTCATGTACAAATTGTTATCCTTTACACAGTACCCAAATGAGAGAACTTCTCAACAGCAGGGAGTCTATTCATTAATATATAAACTCTAGTTGATGAAGAACAAATTACTTGATTGCCTGAAAAAGTAACCGAGCCACCTCTCAAGTACGCAGCCATGCTGTGGTAGCTCATGGATTTCAGTGGGCAACACAGTCAAGTAGTTATTTCAATAAAGGCAGGAACCCTTTACTGGGTTTCTAAAATAAGCAAGTTGTAAGTGAAGCACTTTAGATTGCATTTATCAACAAGAAATATGGCCCCATCCTGGGCAGGTAAAAGCAAGATATAAATAAATTTATGCTGTCTCTGCTGATGGATACGAACCTGCTGCTGGCACATTACTTCAGTTACTTCAGACGCCTTTGAAAATTCAAGACCTAAAATCACTTCTGCACCCCTGCCCCTTCCAAACCCCATTTCTATTCTTCTCAGCAGGGAGAAGGCTGACTTTAGCAGGATGGGTGCAATACAGTCTCTCCCTTCTCCCAGTGCCCAAGAGTCGCCTTGGACACTGTCTATACCTTGGAAGTATTCCTTTCTCTGCTGACTGGGAGGTCTGCGGCAGCATCCAGCCAAGGATGCGCAGCCTGCTCCACCAGCATGTTCTGCTCTCCCCCGGAGCAAGCAAATGCTTTCTCACTATTCCCTGCGAAGAGGGTCGAGTGCTGTGGCAGTGGAAATTTCCTTGAGCTTCAAATTGCTATGAAGGGTTCTGCTGCCGTGACTCTGCAGCAATGTTCTATCTACCAGGCTGGAAATGACTTTAGGAATATATTTATAACTAGTGTGTAACTCACAGCATCAAAGACCATGACGTGTACCTTTTCCCCTTCTGATCTGTCTTGTCTAGTTGAACCAGAGGTTTAAAGTTTCTCAGGGCAACAGTTGTCCTTTACTCTATGCAGACACGGGCCTCACAGAATGAGTCTTAGTCTGTCACATTTAAATACCAACACAGCACAACCAGTAAGTCACGAGAAATAATCTAAGTACAAATAAGCTCTGAAACATGAGATGGGTGCTGTTAGAAAACACTGAGGTTTGTGTGTCCACCACACTGGTTAGCCAAAGATTGAAGGCCGTTTTTCCCCAAAGGGCTGAGAAAGGAAAAAGGGAGGAGGGAGAGTGTTAGGGGAAAGTATTGTATTCTTGTCCTGTTCTTACACTTTCCCAGGCATCTACTTAGGGCCAGTATTGGAGACCTGAGTGACTAGATGAACTTCTAGTCAGAAGCAGGACAGCACTGGTAAAGCGTTTTGCCACTTTACAGCCTTCTTTACTTCTAAGTGATAAATGATGTTATGTATAATATGAGTTATAAATTAGAAAAAACCTATTCAGACTCAGTTTCTTCTGTCAGCATAGCTTGGCTGATAACTCTTCTCTGTTGTGTTGAGCAAGATAAAGCCACGGGCTGCATGGAGGCCACTGAGCCACACCCAGAAGAAACCCAAACTCTACCAGTCTTGCATGATTTATTTACTATTTGGTCTCCTCTTGTCTGTAAGGGCTGAAACTGGAACTAATGCCTAGTGGAAAAAAAAAAAAGGAAAAAAGGACAGAACAAATGCATTCTTAATTAACAGGCCTTCATACAACATACTCTGCTAATTTTATCCTAGTGTTTAGATGCCAAGGAATGGCAGGACATGTGTGAACTATATTAATTTAAAAATAATGAGCTTAAAAAAGAAATTAAATCAAAAGGATGAAAAAGAACACAGAAAAGAATATTTTACCAGAGCAGCTGGTAATTGCTGTCCCTTCTCCCTTGAGTTTAAATACTTTTTTCCTCTACTCAACTGGGTTTCTTCTGCTCATGCACATGCTTTGACTTTTTCTACATGACATGACCTTGGTATGTTATTCCCTGACAAAGCAAGAAATTTTGAAGCCAACTTCTGTTCTATACAGTGAGGAATTGCTGAATTTTCCCCCTTTTTGTCAGGTATAATGCATTTTCAGATATAAAGAGAGTTCAGTACCGTTGTTGAAACTACAATATTACATGAATAAGACTACCATTTATTTTGTTAGGACTATGACAAGAAAATAATTTCACTCCATTAAATTGTCACACTATTTATTATTATCCTATTATTTCTATTTTCCGTTTTTCAAACCCCGGACTGTAAATCACCACTGATGTGCCATGTGGTAGGTCAAAGATGACCATCTTGAGCATAAGACATTCACAAGGAACTAGAGTTCACATTTGAAACCTGCTGGCTCACAGCAGTCAGCTACAAGTTTCAACAGTTCACAAAGGTAACACAGCCTCTTCCTGCAGCAGCTGCAGCGGATAGAAATAACAGACTGATGGTTGAAGAGGAGGAAAAAAACTTGGGAACTTTTTCTTTATGTCACTTCAGGGGCATGCTGTGCACTTGGCAGGGCTGCCAGGAAGCTTCCTACAGCACCTTGGGGACGGGTGAGGAACAATCAGTGTCAGGTATCAGGAAGCAAATTCAAGACTGGCCACGACTGTGGCCACAGCAGCGGCAAGGGAGGGTGAAGCACTGGATGCTAGCAAACTGGAAATTTCTCCAGAGCAGGCAAAAAGCTCCCAGCAGCCAGAAGCCAGTAAACCAGCTCTGATCCATCTAGTCATAAGGCCTCCAGCATGAGGACAGCAAGAACAGTGATGTGTCTGTTCCTAAATGCCAAAAAAAAATCCCATCTGAAGACTTATGAAGCCCAGTTCAGGGGATAACTGCAGAGCCAGTGTAAATTACTGAGGATGAACACTGTCAGTTCAAGAAGCTGAGCTTTCTGTACCCTTTCAGTGGCATGTGTCAATAAAATGATCGCTCTTTGTAGCAGAACTGCAGCCCATCTAGTTCAGCATCCTGCCACCGGGACCCTGCCTTTCAAGTACCTGAAAAAACCCTTCAGCGAGTATATACATAAACCACAGTCTGTTCTTGTCCTCATACTACATCTTCTAACAGCCAGAAGTTACCTTCTGAATAAAGAAGGAGTTTTATTATTCTTCCCAATAAATCTATTTGAATTCATTACAGGGTAGTTGATACCTCAGTTTGTATCATCTCTAAACACAATTAAAAGGATGAGAAACAAGATCTTGGTATTTATCAATACTTTGTAGTATTAGCAATAACTTCAGCAGCTGCCTTGAAAGCATTTCAATTCCTCCGAATTGCTAAGTAATATTAATTAACATTTGCAAATTTTCCAAATACTCCTCCTGTTAACTGTATACTCTGACACTTTGACTAATGAGGCCAAATTAACAACTTCCAAGTTTTAAATTACACAGACACTGGTATCTAAATCTGCTGAGGTAAAATTAAACCCACAATTTACACCCAAGTTCTCTGAAGTTTTACTGTCACAAACTCAGTACGGTATTGAAGGACAGGGAAAAGTATGCTATCAGATATTAACGATAAACTCAGCCAAGGTTGAGACCAACAAGTTTTTGGGAGAACTGGAAGTTGTAAAGCCAGCATCATATGTTTGTGTGGGTTTGGCTTGACTAATCAGATATTGCAGGATGAAAATAATGATATTATAATGTTTCTTTCCTGAGTGGCAGGCATAAAAGCTTTCAGTAAAATTCACTTCTCATGCAGAACTGGGCCAACCAGTTGTAAATAACTAAAAGATCTAAGGCTTTCTCATTATCTTAATGGATCAGGCTGCCAGCACCAGCCAGATCTTTAAGTCTTTATTTACCAGCTGCACCTTTACATTGCTTGGTGTTTCTTAGAAAAGAGCTTAGGTCTCCACATTTTTGGGCAACCGACAGCTCTTTGTACATGAATAAGTATGTTTCTATAACCTCAGCTATGTAACTGTTTCATTTATTTAGCTGGGAACTTCTTTATTTTTTTGCAATTTCTTGATATTTTTCATAGTATGTTAGTCAAGAAATCACCAGGACACCCTTGTGCACATTTTCATTTCTTCGTAATGCATTAAAAAAAGAAAAGTAGGAAAAAACCCCATAAAATCTGCTTTCCATTTTTACCCTTTACAAACTTGGCCCAGTAAAATACTTAATAAATGTATAATGACTGTAATAGACAAATACCTTTTACTTTTGATTCTCAATCACCATTTTAAATTTGCTTCCAGCTCTGGCCCCCACTGAAGTCCACAATGATGTTGTCGTTGACTTCAACAAGGTCACAATTTGATCCTCTAGAAGCTCATGGGTGTTTTCAAGCAGAAGGTATGAAGAAATATGGGCAGGTACGCATGTGTTTGTGAGAGCAACAAAGAGGCCACACCTCTGTCTTGTATTCAAAAACTATGTACTCAACTAGGTTCTTCAAATACCATCAGGGCTTGGCTGAAAAAGACTTTGTTGGCAGCTAAAGTCTCCATAAAATGAACCCTCCAAAATGCGTAGCAAAACTGGACTATCGCAATTAAACTTCCCATTTTCTGAAAAAAAGTAATTTTCTGCTAGCAGTTCAACAACAACAACAAAAAAGTACCTAATTACAATTAATATCTCTGAAGCGGGACTGAGTATCTTCAGATGCATGAACATTTGCAATAGGCTGCTGGTTATGCTACTGCAGCAAAATGCTGCCTGTCTTCATCAAGGAGACCCAGCTCTTCTTCTCAGTAAAAAAATGACCCATAGTGAAATGGGGCAGATTTCTGATTTCTGTTTATTTGTTTTTTCTTATCTTCTCAAACAGTTTTTTATATATATATATATATATCTTCAAGGCACAGGTTAGATCAGAATGCAAGAAGAGCATTCAGTCGGGCAAAATAACATTGTTTAAAACTACAGCACCGTTAAACCACCAGGCTTTACAGCCACATGATTATTTTTTTTTCCATTGTGCAAGCAAGAGCGTTCCTGTTACGAGGGGAAATTAGTTAACAGAGCGAGATAATACAGCATAGTAGGGGAGCCCTGCTGTTACTTGCTGAAAGAACGTCAGAACTGAAAGGAGGAGGTATTAAATGTAATTCCCTGCTGCTCGCTCTCTTAAGGCACAGGCAGCTCTCTACTGGAGGCCTGCTAGCTGCAATCAAAGTTTGCCCTGAGAGACCTTCTCCACCAGAAAGCCAGAAGCAGCAGCGACAGCAGACTATAAAGCTCTTACTAAATTTAAGCACGATCGTGGAAGTCTTAAGCAAAGGAGGATCCTCACTCAGCTCTGGTGCTTTTGAGGGAGGCTCAACAGGATCTCACAGAACCACAGAGCAGGTGAGGTGGGCAAGGACCTCTGGAGGTCAGCTGGTCCAACCCCCCTGCTCGAGCAGGGCCACCCAGAGCTGTTTGCCCAGGGCCATGTGCAGATGGCTTCTCAACATCGCCAAGGATGGAGGCGCCGCAGGGCAACCTGTGCTGGTGCTCTGCCACCCTCACGGGAAAAAGCGATCCCCGGTGTTCGGAGAGACAAGAGACCCTCCCCTGTTCCAGTTTGTGCCCACAGACTCCGGTCCTGTCACCGGGCGCCCCTGAGAAGAGCTTGGCTCCGGCACTCGGAGCTGCCCGCTGCACTCCCCACAGCCTCGGGGA
>NW_009260769.1:1341849-1345045 GCF_000687185.1 Egretta garzetta
GGCGCCTCCTGAAGGCGCCCTCCCCTCCGAAGCAGCGGCGTTGACGGGACATTTTGAAACTGTTTTAAGTGGCTCCTATTTATGGCTCTCCCGCCTTATTTTTAGAGCCGAGCCTGGGTCTGGACAGCAAAGGCAGGTGAAGCGTATGTGGGGTGCAGCCAGGGCATCACCCCGAGTGCTTTCAGAAACAGGGGTAGCAAAGGGTGAGCGATGATACAACATGTCGGTTCGTCAGATTAAATGCTTAGAGCTTCAGCGTGGGGTTGGGGCTGCCAACAAAGGCCATGTGCCCGCCACCGCCACCCGAGGCAGGCTGCAGATGGGTGCCTCCGCCAAGAGTCTGAGGTGGAAGGAAGGCTGGAGTGACCAGGAGGGCAATGCTGACTGTCATCCCAGCCTGCTGAGGGTGCGCCTTTGAGGGCTTCCCAACTGTGCGTCTCTCTGAAGATGTTACCAAAAGTAAAATCTCGGAAGCTGTAATGCTCCCCACAAATTAAGAGTGTTAAGAGTGATATTGGACGGGTAAAGAGCTGCCAGAAAAACACCTTCCTGTGCCACCAATAACATGCTGTTGATTGACATGAACAATTGAAGCATGTGTGTCGGTCATAAATGCTCTTAGTTATCAATATCCAGTCTTCATCACCATCTTAGAAACGGGCATTATTGTAGTTCATTAGCTTTTTTTGAGAATATGCATTCACCCCAAAGGGTATTTCTTTCCTTTCCTTGGTACGTTAAATTCACATTAAACTTATAGGGAGCTGCATGTGCGTAATGAACCAGCATATAGCCCAGGGCATGCACATTCCATCACTGGCGTCCATTATCTGCATTAAGTGACCAGAGGACAAATTAGATTTCATGTGAGCATTACCCTGATATTTTCTGCGGTTCTTTAAAAATGTGTTTATCCAGACCTCTGTGTTTCCTGCCTTTCAGATTATGCAGCTCCAAAAGAAGCTGTTGAGAAGAACCGGAACCAAAGAACCCACAGTGGAAGAATTGTAGGCCACAGTATCAGGCAAGAAAGTTCAAATGCTATAGGCAAAGCAACTGCATAGGCTCATGTAATTTTGAAACAAGTCCTTCACATGATTATTATCAGGGATTAAATCTAGCCTTTTCAGAGCCCAGCTAGTGTTTTAGCACTTCACCTGAATGAGTTATTGCATACTCTTTCATTGTGCTCTAGCTAATTTCACTGCTGTAGAGCAAGACATGGGGAAGGACACCCTGAGTAGAACATACCGAGCATCGGTGGTACTTGTGTATATAGTTAAAGAGATTTAAACACAATACCATGCTCTGGAAAATAGTATAAGTTGCAGAACACAACTTGTAGCAGCATCTTGCTGTAAGTTTCAAGTAGAGAGTGACATTGCTGTTTCCAGAGTCATCCTAGTGACAACCCTCTCTAAAGTCCATTTTGAGCCAAAGTGGCATATAGGGCAAGAATGTATCTAGAATAAAGCAACAGTTATACAGGAGGGAGCTTAAACTTCCAGCTTTAGAAAATTGTGTTTCTAGCAACTTCAAAATAAAATATGCCCAGGTGGCAAGTGGAAGACTTCATTTCCCTAAAAGTCTTCAGATTAAATCAGGCAGCTAAACGTTTTTATCTTCCAGCTTTGTGTCTTCTAGCAGGTCACTACAGGTGGCAAATGTTCTGAAGGGCAAGCTATTTTTTAAATTTCACCTAGGCAGTTAATTTGCATACAAATAACTGACTGGTCCTTTAATTGTCCCATAGTTCTGTCGAGGATAGACAAGAGCTATAGCTCATACTCCCTCAGTTATGTTGGTGCAGCAAGAATAACAAGTAAGTTAAAAAAAAAGTATTTTTGTTACTGAAGTCAGCACACGCATCTCCGAATTCACACAGGGAACAGATGTAATAAGTAAGAAGATACCATTTATACGCAGTCGCTATTTGGGGTTGAACTGTGCTTAAGAGAAAGTTGCCTAGATCGTAAGTCTGCAATCAAGAAAAGTGGCTCTTAATGTGCTGATTCTTTCAGGACCAGAATAAGGCTTTTACATCTTTTAAACACCCACTTTTCTCCTATCAGTCATTGTTTTGATTGAAGAGAAGGAAAACTAAAACAAACACCTTATGCAGAAGATATAGAGCTATTTTGAAGAGCTTCCTTTACAAATGATTCTCTTGGGACCCAGTCTCTCACATAGAGTGGATCTCTTGTCTGAACCATCCTTCTCTGTGAACAGGTAAGTTCTGATGCTTTCATTGCCTTTTAATCTAATGGGCAGGTTTCTAGCTTGTATTTAATTAACATATCTTACGCTAGCACTCTTGAAAAGAGGAAAAAAAAAGGTTTGTTGAAAGCAAACTGTTAAAGAAATTCAGAATGTTGAAGAATAAGCTAGAGATAAAGGAGGTCAAACAGAAAATTGCTGGTTATCCTCATATAGACAGAAAAAGCTGCCTGCTGTTCTTTCTTTCTTCCTTTGCTTTCCTTAGACTTAGCAGCCTCTTTTCATGCTGGCAGTGATAGAGTTTTGCTTACAGCCCTACTCTTGTTTAACTCAGTAGCAAGATTTTTTTGATGACCTATTTCTGCAGAAATAAGGCAATGTCAGTGTTGGTGCATACACAGTTTCTGATTTGATATGTTTCTGAGGAGTATTAGTCTCTTACCTGAAGAGAGACATACAACTCTTTCAAAGTGATTTGATCAAAGTTATACTTCGGGTGAATATATATACTTCTGGTGTATTATTATTTATATATAAATCAAGTTTGGGTTTGCAAATGTAGCTCAACTTTTAATTTCAATTCAGAAGTGGGAATAAAGAGGTTTGAACTTTAAACTTGATTATTGTGACATTTCAGTTATGTTATTTTCACTTTTCTAACACAACTTGATCAGGGAACAACATATGAAGAAGCCAAGATAAGTAAGTCTGGTGCTGTAGTCTTTACTCGAGGGAGTAAAGTGAGCACTGGGTTTGGGGGGACTACCACTGCTATAGGGACCACAATGATGGAAGCTACTTGGTTCTTAAAGATTTAATTAGTTAATAAAATACAAAGATTATGTATAAAAATTCAGTATTGTTGGACTTTTCAAGGGGCACAGCAACTAAACAAACAGTTGAATGATCTAGCAGCAGCAGGAGACCTGCTAATGCAAATACTTAGTGGAGTGACTCATAAAAACAAGCCGAAAGAAAA
>NW_009260769.1:1345066-1348869 GCF_000687185.1 Egretta garzetta
TTTTCCCTACTTGCATATGGTACATCCAAAAGAATTGGTAAAGGAGGAGACAGTGAGATGCCATTCCATTTTAAAACCTAAACCACTCTATGACAGTCTCCCTCTTGCTGAATCACTGAAAAGAAAGAGGTCTAAAGAGCTTCTTCAGCTGTCTTACTACATACACTCTTTAGTCACCATCTTGGTGTATAGGGCTAGTCCAACCATGGCAGACAATGCTGGAGTAAAAACAAACATCAAGACTAAGACTTCAAATGTAGTTGTGCTGCAAAAACTCCTTAGAGGCTTTAGAGCCTAATTTTCAGAACTATAAATGTCAGAAATAACTGAATACTCCCAACATTTGGCAATCTTAATGTATCTGTGTGATTTTTGTACTAATTCATGCTATACTTTGGTCCTCTGCTTTCTTTCTCTCTGTGTGTCTTTCAGTGGATATTGTTATAAACTGGGTGTACTGTAATGTGTTTGGAGTTTTCTCCACAGTTTTCTGTGGCTTTGCTACTCTAAAGTTTTTTTTCCAGGAAGCTGCAGTCACATGAGTTTAACCAAGACACCTCTTACATTGTGCAGTGGTCACATTAGTGAAGGACCCTGTTTGAGTCAGTGTGAGGTTCAAACTATTAGGTGAAGGCTGCTTGTAGTACAAGAATTTAAAAATATTATTGTCTGTGCTTGCCATATATGACTATCGCTTAGGAAGGAGACCAGACTCTTAAACACGTCTCTAAAGCACAAATTTTACTTCTTGAGAGAACATACCAACTGCCAATGCTTATACTACCTGTGAACATTAGCGGAGATTGTGCATCTTGCAAGTCCAAGCATACCATAAAGACTGTAGAATTAAGCTGCTGTTGAGATTATTTCCATCATCTTCTTTTTTACATATCATGTACAAAATCTGCTTTCTCACTCATAACCAAGATAAACTGATGGGTACTTATAAATGACTTACATCTCAGTTATCTCCAGAGTACATCTGAATGGCACAGTTACAAGTTACTCTTGTTGTTGCTGAAATTTTAAAAGTAAAATCTATCCTCTGTGTTTCTCATCTAATATATAAATAGCCTGATTTGATTCTTGGAAACCTTGAATTTCTGGCTGGAATAAACTGGTAGAGGAACATGTTTCTAAAATACCTGTTTCCAACCACTGGAAGGAAGTCTATCTCACTAATATCTTTATCATTAATTTGCAGTAATGAACCAGAAACTCAAACCAGCAGGAAGGATAAAAATACAGGGGCAAGCCTTAAATAGCTTGTTGATGGAGAAGCTTTAGAAATAAATTCAACCTCAATCTTAGCCACAGTGACCACTTGTCACTCTCTTTATACAGCATTGTATTCTGTGCTATTTACTGTTTCGTCATGCATCTGTAGAGCAGACACTGTGCCTCAGTCCTTCACAGGAAACTACATGACTGAATGCAATCCTGTAAGAGAAGGCAGGATTTGGGAGGTGGTGCAAGAAGTCTCTTCTCTAAGCCCTGTTTGGGGGTGAACCATCAGTACCTTTACTCATGCTATGGACTTTGTAATTGGGTCTGGTGGATTCTACAAGCCCTGAAGTCATGAAGCTAATTAGGCATTACAGTTATAAAGTACCTCAGCCTGAATGAACCCATCCACCAGCCATATGGACCACTGCAGTAATTTAGTTTCTGCAGTGGCATTTAAGATACAAATTTTCAGTCTGATAAAGGAGATTATCTTTAGGCCCTGTGTCAAGTTGGGCTTGGAGTGGAGGATTTAACGTCTTCACCTGAGGCCCTGCTGAATATCGCTTTTCTGTGCTCACTGCAGAAGACACACCTGCACAGATAAAGGAATGATTAACGTAGATTCAGTCTTTTTTAGATAAAGGCAAGATCAAATATGGGTTTGCAGATTGACCTCTGCCTTTCCAGAAGGAAACCCATGACCCAGGGATTCCAAGCCCTTCACATTCAAAGGAAAAGTGACCAACATAGACATTGATGGACATCTGTGGGATTTAATTCATGGTATTGACAGCAACACAAATTATTACTGTTGTTGTTTGTAATGCAATTATTTCATTAACTAGTTTAAGAATAATTAGCAGGATCTGTTTCATAATATTTTCAGCAAATGTCAACCTGGATGCAGATGAATGATCCCTGTTGAAGTAAAGTGCAGGAATATCCATTGCAGTACTTAGTTTGTGTTACAAGGGCACATTCCATGGCATTTCCATGTCATGTGTTACCTTGGCTGTAATATTATGTTGCCTAAATCACTATGAAAGCCCTGTTCACTGCATTGTGCAAGAGTCCTTGTGATTGCTTCCCAGCAGTGATGAGAATGAATTATGAGCCTCTCTGCCTCTTCCTAAAATAACAGGGAATGAATTTCATGTGGGCAAACACTTGACTCATTCTTCTTGGAACTGATAGCTTACCACACAGGACTTGGAGGCTGCTCAGTGAACCAGTCCATGGTTCACAGGAAGGAGAAGCCTCCAGAGGAGCTCAGACACTCAAAGAATAACATTCTTGGCCAAAAATAACCCTGAGCACTAAAAACAAATTGAAAAAAAAAATGTTGGTTTACTTGTAAATCTGTTGCAGCAACATGTACCTCCAGACATATCTGAGAGATGAATGGTACAGCCATCTTTGTCTCTTCACTCTTCTGTTTCCACGTAAAGCTTCTTCCCAACCAAACCAGCGCTACATACGGTATACATGGCTTGTGACCATGAGTCACATGAGCTATGTCAGCTGCTGCTAGTGAAGACGCTGGTGCAAGACGTGAAGGTAAGAATTGCTGCCCTAGGGCAATTGCAATGATACAATGATATCTGTAGAGGGACCGAGAAAAACAGGAGAGCTTAGGAAAGGCCAGAACAGTAACGATGGCAGTGTGAGAGAGGGACAGTCCCATGCATGTGAGGATGCTGTACAGGGAGGATGGGTAGGCATCATTCTTGGCATGTCCTGAATGAACGTGCAAAGGATGCAATGCAGCATGTTGTGTTGTGGGTTTCAGCACTGGTTTGTATGGATGTGTGTGAACATGCGTGTGGGGGTGAGATGCATTCAGGATAGTAGAAGCAATGTATCTCTCCTACCTGTTCACACACACTGGTGAACCGGAGATCACCTTTTCTCCTATATTCTCCACAGCTGCTCTATGTTTTTCCCTCAGTTCTGTAGCTGACTGTAGGGAATGGCATTGCCAAGTGTATACCATGTTTTTGAATCTATGTGTTTTGTCTTGACTGACAGACCTTCTGCAGACTCTTTGGCACAGAGTAGAAAATGGCTCACTGACAACAGAAGGAATATGTCCTTCTTGGAGATGTGAATCCTTCCTTGGATGAAGGAGCTGCTGTGTACTGCCAGCTAGCATTCTTGCTGATTGTTAAGTTTCCAAATTAAAAAATGATTTAACTCTACATAAGGCAATATGTGTTATGAGATGCTGCTGTGGCATGAATCTTTATGGACTAATGCATAGATAGGAAACTGAAACAAACCTACCCACACACCTTTTTCCTTCCTTCATGTTCCCTTCCCTACGCCCTGTGCAACCACTCCTCCCTAGCAGCGATAAAACATTTTTTCCTCGCTCACAATTTCAAATAGGGAGGTAAAGAGAGTGATCAGGCTGCCAAAAGCAAGGGAAAAGGTCTGGAAGTACTTGGTGGTAGCAGGAAGTAAAGGAGAAGAATTGATCACTCCCCAAAGTCATTCCTTTGCTTCTGAAAATATGTAACTACAGTACTGATACCACAGAAACAATAATCTTTCCTATCTCTGGGAAAATTTCAGGA
>NW_009260769.1:1348958-1359664 GCF_000687185.1 Egretta garzetta
AGGAATGCCTGCTCCAAGAAGTACACTTAGCATCCTTGTTTGTGTGCTGACACATCAGCCTTCGTTCCAGGGATGGCATGGGTCTCCAAGGAAAGAATAACATTTCTGTTCCAGAGTATTAGTGGCCTGAGGCTGGTCTCTGTAAACTGTCTACAACTGAGGCTTCTCTGCACTGGGAAATGACATTCATGTTGGAACAGGAATGCAGGAAATTAATGTGGTAACACATACAGTGCTAAACACAACTGTCTATATTTGGAATTGGGCTCGCATTTGTGCTAAACCCTGTTTACCTACACAGGAAGCTATAAAGGCACCTTGAGGCAGATAAAATGATTAGAGTCAGAGGCTTTTAAGAAGACATGGAATACCCCAACTCAAAAGACACATTCTAATGCAATTTACCAGTGTAAACAGAGCATGAAACAAGTAATTTAAAGGAGGCTATTGTCACCGTCTTAATTGGTCACGGTAGCTTTGTGCTGAAGTTGAGTTTGTACTTGATAACAGAGATAAGCAAAATGAAAAACCCTATGAGCATCTTTATAAAATAAATGAGGATCATATTTTTTACGTTAGTCACCTAAAAGAAATATAATTAGCGTGGTTATGTTTACCTGTAGACCTTTGTGTCAAAAAATGTAGGAAACATCTCGCACCATTTCCTGATTCCTGCAGAGGGTCACTTAAAAATGGCTGGTCCAGATTGACATGAAAATCCCATTTGCTAAATGTCTTTAAGGAGCACACTGCCTCTGTTCAAACTGTTCTGCTGGTTTTGTTAGGACCTGTGCATCACTAGGAATGCTTCCTGTTATAATACGTTATCTTTAAACAAAAATGGGCTGCATTTTCCTTCTCTGAGAACTGGGATTTGTAAGTACCTGTAAGGGGTTTGAACAAATCATAATAAGACTGGAAACAATAGACAGTAACTGCTCAATCCTGCAGTTATTTTATTAATTTTTCTTTGTTATTAAGGTAGTAAAAGTAATTGAAATGTTAATCTAGGATATTTGCTAAGGCATTATGCCTATTCTATATTCAATTCATGTTCCAGTGCTGTGGAATAAAGATGGATTTGCTATTAGAAAAATATGAAATTCTTGGATCTCAGCACTTTTGACTTAAGGGATTGAGTTGCGTTAATTGTACTTGTTGTCTGCCCACAGGGTGTAAAGAGATGATCAAAAGGCTGGCAAGCCTTATATGGCTTTGATATTGTTGCATGCTAACAACAATAGATCTGCAAAAGCAGGAATTTCTCCACAAGTAAGTTAGCCTATACCGTAACTATTTTAGCAGGTGGAGTAGTGCAGGTGTGGTGTGACCTTGGGGAGTACTATACTTGGTACTTTCTGATTCAGAACGTAGGTGCTTTTCTTTGAGCTTGGATAGAGTTACATGGAATATTTTTTAAATGAAGGGATATACATAGTACAAGGTGGCAAATACTGGTGTTATTTTAATTCTGTTTTCATGCAGCATAGAAAGTGAGATAGCATTTTGGATATTGTCCTGAGAAGAGGAGCCAAGAAATTCTGTTTTTAAATCCTGATACTGACATTTACTCAGAGCCAGAAAGAATGAGGCAGCTCCTGAGGCACAGTTACCCCACTTTTGCTGGAGGATTGCTAAATCACCTCTGGTTACCCTATTTTCAAAATGTAGAAACAATGCTTATATTATGAAGATTAACTAGATAATGTATGACAAATTGCTTTGAAGATTGAGTATCGAAGAAATTGCATACTTTTAAATAGGACTCAGTATTTAATAACTTACCAGATAGCTGGCTCCTGCTCCCTCTGTCTTGCAACAGTTTTGCAATTTGTTTTAATGACAGTAGGATGACCTCCAGAGTTTCTACAATTTTCATCTCCATTTTATTTGAAGACTGCAATGCCTGGTCTAAATGACTTTTTGTGTTGTCTCCAACCTGGGTTATATGTAACATTCAAAAAAGTCCTGTGATAATTCAGGAGACAAAAAAGCTCCTTAGGCCCTAAGATCCTTCAGCATTTTAGATATTTTATCATGTACCTGAATTCCAGCATTGTGTTGAATGTGCATTTTTATTACTTTCACCACTCTTCATCAACTATTTAAAAAGAAAGCCAGTTGTTCTGTGAGCTGAATACTTCAGTATGTAGATGTGATTGAGATGAAATCATGACAAATAGACAGCATAGGAACAGCTTAATTGTACAACTGTGCACAGTTTAGGAGAATAAAACGTGTGTTCATTTACTGTATTTGGACAGGAGAGAACTATTGTTTTGTAAGAATAATTTCCTAGCTACAGGAAAATAAATTTTAAATTCCTGGCATATCTCTTGATCTGAAAATTCAGGGGAATTTAGAGCTGCATGTGAAATCTGTGGCTTAAACCCATCTCTGGGGAAAGTCAAAGTGTTGATGGAATAAGACAGGATAAAACAGTGACAAGTCATCCCTTTAAATGGAGGTAATCCTATTGTGATAAATCTGTGAGGGTCTACCAAGAGAGATGATTTTTACTTATGCTGTTCTTGTACTCTGTTCCATGGTACACACTTGTGTCCATTCTCAAAGATAGGTGCTGAGCTGGCTGGACCTTTAATTTGGACGGATGTGGAAGTTTTCGGGAGCTGCACCCTTTCCCCTCTGTCTAGGAGAATAGGGTATGGCATATGCCACTCTTTCACATCTTTGACCTGATAGCTTCACATCAGGAGGGGTGGACAGTGATGGTGACCTCAGGCACTTGTTGCCTCAGCTAATGCTGAGCCCCTGGCCTTCTGCTGTTGGCACTCTGGGTGAGTTGTAGCTCTCACTTACTTTTGTCTAGTCCCCCAGCTCATTCCAGATAGCATAGCTGCACTCTGGCTTTTCACTCTTGCAGAACAACATCTCTTAGAAATCATGTGTTGGGAAAATGAGAGGAGTACATGGGCCAGGTTTCTTAATGTGTCAGTGCCACATACAACAGGTAGGCAGGACTTCATGTGACCATATTCTTGCTGATGGATACAGGGCTGCGTAGGACACTTCTCTCTTCCCCAGTGCAGATGTACAGATGCATTCCAGCGGGAATTCCTCACTATTGCTGCAGAAACTTCTAGGGCTACCGTAGTACTTAAAGTTCGGGGTTGCTCAGACCCATGGAACAGAATTTGGTCTGTACTAAGTAAATTGTATTGAATTTAGAATCTGTTGTTGACTTCCATTTAAATCAACGAACATGAAGGAGAAACAGTTAAATATATTGCTTGCTAACTACACACAAGATGTATGTGTTCTATTACATCTCATTCTGTTATTTTTGTCCTTTGGTTAATAAATATAATAAGCATGCCCAACTTAAATACATTACTGCAGGATGCTAATATACTGAGGATATTGAATATAATAGTTGTCCTGGAGAAATGGTCCAACAGAACAAATAAAAAAATGCATAAATAAGTTGATATGATTTGATGTGATTATTCTGTCTTAAATTTCTAGGGACAACAATTATCACTCTAATTTCTTTCTCAGAAGTCCTAAAGCAAGATAGAGGAACAAAAGATGGTCACCAGAATCACAGACCAGTAACAGTTTATTTTATTTTCACAGTTTATTTTAAATGGTTAATTGTTTAGCATATGCACATTTAAGGGGCTCTTTCCTAAGAGAATTAATAATACTAATGAATTATATATTTGTGCTTTATAGAGGTATATATTCATAAACATAATTTATCAGACCTTGGTCAAGCTTTGATTATCAGTTATTTGTCAGCAGACTTATTTTATGAAAAATGTATTTTATGAGAAATAGAGTATTTAATTCAAAGCAAGCCTGCTACACATACTTTTCAGTAAAACAAAAAAAAAAACAATTTCAGTGAGCTTTCCAGCACACAAAAATGTTGAAGTTATCACTCAGCATTAGTTTGTGTTCTTTGATAAAGGTTGCAACACTGCAATTTAAATCAGCAGGGTACCTGTTTAACATGTTTTTCAGGGAGATTCCAACTGTGCCCTGGTCTGTAAAAGTGTATACTTTAAATAGGTTCTTATTTTTGTAGTGCAGGTGCTCAAGGGTCAAATGAAAAAGTGCAATCAAGGTGTGTGTGAAAGTTTATTTTTAGTTTTGCATTTTGCATGGCCAGATTGGTTACAAATACGGTGTGGTGTGAACTCTAGAGTAAGAGTAGAAAGGCAGACCGCAACCACGTATTTCTTGAAATAGCACACAGTTTAATAGATACTGCTACTTTTTTTCCTGCACAAACAATGCTCTGTGGATTTCTTCAGTAAATAAAAAATCAGGATATTGATGATGCTTTGAGCCTTCGGAGTCTTCACACATCCTTGCACAACCAGTGCAAGAAATCTTCCTACTGTTTCTGTCATTTTTCTGTTATCAATCATATAATTCATACCAAAGCAGTTTAATCAGAGCTTCTTATGCATATGCATACAGCAGGTAGCTCTGAAATTAGTTTCCTTGAAATACAAAGTTGTTCTTTGTAGGGAACAGCTCTAGTCTTGTTTGTGTTGATAATACACCCATATGAATAGTATTTTCTGAGTTTTCCAGTGGTTTTCCTTAAACTTGACATGCTCAGTTGGATTTTGGGTTTTAGGCTGTCATTGTGTTCCATATCCAAAATATGACTGAAAGAGGTCTGTGCTCTAATCTCCATATGACTGCTAGATTTTGATATTCCAACCCCCCACCTCTCTTACTGCAATACATCTAAAATATGACCTATAGCTTTCTGCAAATTTACACAGAAGTTCACAAATATTAGCCATTTTGAGACATGTTACTCATTTTAATCCCAACAACACTTATGGGCCAAATAACTTTGTGTCTCTTTACCTGTACACTTGTATTGATAAAAATTATTTGCATCACACATAATTGCAAAGCAGGGTAGATTGAGTCCTTGTATTAAGCCTCATATCACTTTAAGTTTATTGCTTGAAGGCTGTGCATCAAAGCATTTTGTGCATCATTAGCTTGTTCCTTGCCAGATGACGTGGTACCCACACAAATATTACCATCTGGTAACTTCTGTTTAAAGCAGCTGTTGTCAGAGAATTCCAGAATTTTAATCAGTATCTAGATTTCTAGATGCCAAAGCCAAGATACCTTTGATCTCATGGCAAACTGAAGAAGTCCTTAGATTACAGGGCTGCACTACACTGTGCTGATCTCCTCCTTGAACTGTATCCATGCACGAAAGGTCTGTGTTCCAGATATAAGTTCCCAGATGATAATTGACTTCTTTTATGATAACTTTCTGTGGGAACATCTGCAAGGTCATATGGAGGAAAAAAAGGAGTGGAGAATGCAAGAGAACACGAGTTGTCCACTAAATTGTTATGGTCTAGAAGTTGCTTGGGCTCTTCAGTTTTAAGGCAGGATGCAACTGAAAGCATGCTGTTTATTTTGGTGCAATGCTTCTTAATGACCATGCATTGATAAAACCAGCTACTTTTAGGTTTTGGGATATCTGGGTCAGATCACAATTAAACACTGAAACAACTTGGGCTAAAAAGAAATCAAGTTGATATACAGCTTTGCAAATAGTAAAATCTAAAAGAAGCAGTATACAGTGTGGTATTTTTTACAGGGGTTTAGCTATCATTTCAGAAGGACACGGTAGTGGAAAGATATTGATCAATAAACTGGCAGAAATGGGCCTTCCATTGCTGACACGTAACAGGTGTGAAAATTTTATCCTCCATTTCCTTGAGTGACCTTGGAATTTAAGCTTTAAGATATTGGAATGATTTAGTAGGAATTTCTGTGTGATATAGTAGCAAGGAGTAGTGTTGCCCTAGGTACAAACACTGAACTCGGTTATTTCTTTACCAACACAAACGTGGATTTTTCTTCAGGGAACTCAGTATTGGCACCTTGTTTCTCAGTGGAGTTTTGCCATCGATGCAGCATGTAATTAGTCATGACCCACAACTATGTGTTGCTGAAAATTGTGATTCCTTTTAGGAATTATTGGAGGAGAGAGAACTGGGGGATTTGTTGCTATAGCAGTGGGTAACATGTAGCCCACTACAGATGAATAATATTGGCATGGGTTTTCTATGAAACACAGCAGAATGTAGGTAAGAAATCAGTGGGTACATTTAAAGAGAGTTTAACACAAAAGAGTTCAAATGCAATTCTCCATCATCTGATTTTACTCATTCCCAAAAAAACCAACCAAACAAAAGCCCACCCCCCTCCAAAATTCTATAATGTTTTATTTCCCTAAACCTTAAAAACTTGTTTTTCTATGCTGTTTTTTTTCTCGTCTCCTTCTTTTACTGGGCAAAGTTTGTATTCATATTTGCCATATAGCCCTTAAAAAACACCATTTGCAAAGACTGGCGTGCTCTACTGGAAACTTCAGATATTAATGCCGTTTCTAGGGGATGCTCTTTTGGAGTGTTTTGCGGTGTGAGCACTGGTGTGTACAGATATTGCAAAGAAAGAGGAATGTTTTACTGTGATTCTTGTGTTGTGCAGATTCTCACAGCTCTCCTTTCCTGACAGAAATTCTTATGATTAAGGTTTTTCTACATTTGTGGCAGCTCAAGAAGTTGTGTGGGCTTAACGGCTGGTTGTCCCATGGAGCCTAGGAGATAGGTGGAGTGCTTGCTTCTGCAAAGACTGTAATAGCTGCAGCGGGAGTGTATGCCGTTGTTGGTGTCTTTGGTTCTGGGGACTACACATTTCCTGCTACTTGTAGCAATCTCCCCGCTCACGTCTGGGAGGGGGGCTGCATACCGTTTCAACTGAAACCGTGCCACTTCTCCATGAGTGATTAAGGGACCAGATCTCAGTCAGGTTTTCACACAGCTATTGTCACTGCTTTGGTTCAGATCAGAATACAGGTCAATAGTGAGCCACATTTGTCCTGTGTTAAATAGCTCCACTGGCATAGCACAGGAGATTAATTTGGATGAATATGCTTAAATATAGTATACGTGAGGACATACACTCTTCGCATTCCACTTACTTACATTTAATGTATATTATTTATTTTGTATGCTTATCAGTCCAGGCAAGAGAGCGGGTTTCTGTAAAGCACTTTGTTTTCCCTTTTCTCTGACTTCACTGAAGGCAGAGACACGCTCGAGGCACCCACACTCTTTTATGCATATCTGCTGCTGTTCATCAATCAGAGAGCCACAGTCAGCTCATCAAGGCACTTTGCAACCTTTGTAATGTGCAGTTGCTGGTGATTTTTTTTCCCCTTACAGCATATAAGTGCTCAGTCCCTACTTTATCATAGGTTTAATAAGATATTTTTTCTCAACCATTCAAGTGCTCTTGCTAAAGTACAATTATAGCGATTATATTAAGGAAGGTTATGAGCTGAAAAAATGTACAAAGATTTATTTTGAAATGAGGTAATATTAGCAACACAAATTACATGGAGCTTGGAACTCGACCAAGATAAAACAGGTTAAAGAAGACCAATTTTTGGAAGACCACGGTATTTTCTGATAATCATAAAAGTGTTGAAAGAAATGGAAGTATCACGATAATGCTGATTTGGAACAGACAAAGGAATCAGATTGTTTTGTTCTCACACTTGAGTAAATGAAGAGTGATTCCATTCGAGCAAATATAATTCTGCCAGTAGAAAAACAAATGTAAATAGGAGGAGAACCAACCTAGAGAATCTTATCCTTTGGAAAGCTCTATGCACAAGTCAAGTCTGACATTTTCTATTTTCTGTGTTGAAAAAAGCAAACCAAATATTCCTCCCGTTGGTTTATTTTGTGCCCTCAACAACACATGAAAGTGCGTGGCACGCCATATATCATTTCAGTATGAATTACATATATGCATACACTCCGATGGTACAGAAATCATAGCACTTTTCAGGGCATTCTGCTGCTTCTTACTCCTCCAGTTCAACAAACTAGGCTTCAGAAGAAATAGTCATCAGAAAAAAGGGAGCCTGCAAAGCCATGACATTTCATCAGTACCTGGCTTCTCTTAACAAAACTCTCGATAGGCAGAACATAAAAAACAGCTGTCTCTTTCAAGAACCATTTGATATGGTGGAGTTTATGCTTGGTGCACCAGTAGCAGTCTGCCTTGTGCATTAGAAATAGACCATGAAAGTAGCCTGATTTTATCAGGTCTACTTGTGTAACGTTTATATGTCAGTGTTTTTTAGAGGAGATAGGGACATATGACTTTCTGAATCACATTAGACTATTGACTGATCAAGTCAGATGTCTTCCTTCCTACAACGGCCAGGACCTAATACTTCACAGTTGCAAATAGCAACTATTCAGACCTGTCCAACCTAAAGACAGAAAGTAACTTCTGCCTGCTCCTATCACAGCTTCAAAAATTTAAACAAACTATCCATATTCATTGATTGTTAGTTAATGTTGTCTTAAAAGCCTAGCTCTAAATATTTCCTGAATTTATACACTTGTGTTATTACAAAAAATTAAATACAATTTTATAGAAAAGTCTCTTTCTGTAAAAGCAAAGAGACATCTAAAAGAGACATCTATTGTCTTTGAACTGCAGCTTAGAAAAATGTAAGTCCTCTTCTCCCTCTTCCTTCCATAAGCAAGGTAATGAGATATTAACGGAGTATATCTCAAAAATGAGAGAAGGGAAACTGCAGTCTGATCTGCAAACACTACTGATGGAACTATTTCTGGTACTAAATTTTATTCAGTTGTAAATCAGTGTTGGTTGAGCCCTCAGCCACCAGCTATGGATTTAATCAATGTTTGGAGCTGGATGAATAATTCAATTTGGTCTATTCTCTTTCAGCTTGTGAAATCCATCTTCAGGTTTCAGCTCCCTCATGTATTTATCCACATACTACCTGAATCCTCTCAAATCTGTGCTTGTCTCCCTTCAGGTTGATAGTTCCAATAACCTGAGCAGGCTCTCAGTCCTGCAAAGGGTTCTGCTTAAACAGAAACAAATCAAAAAGGCTGTGCAAGGGCAAACCGGAAAATTCAGCCCTGATGTTTCAGTTTCTGGGTTAAATGGATACATGGGCGACATTCTAACAAGGGTGAAGTGAATGGCACAGTTCCCATGGATTTGGAAAAGCGCATGATTTCAGATTAGGTCCCAATTCCTGCATGTGAAAATCTAAAATTCAGACTTGCGAATGCAGTTTTGAAATGTGTTTTCCATCTTCAGCTCTATGAAATGTCTCTTGTCTGTTAAAAGAAAGAGAATGAGAGGATGGCTGATGTTGTTGAATTGTAAATATTTATATGAATGCTTATTCAAACTCTTTTATATTGGTTTTATGCAAAAAATTCAGGTTGGTCTGGTCAGAATATAGCTTCCTTACATTAAAGAGGTCAGAGTAAGTTTTGTATTTTGGATGACCTGGAGTAAAATAATAACAGATGATTCATTCCCCCTTCCTAAAAACATGACTTGACAGCTTTGATGCAATAGAAAATTGGTGGACAATGCTGTGATTTAGTGGTGGGGATGGTAATTTTTTTGCAGGTTTAGAACGTCTTTGCTGGAGCAGCTGTTCTATAGCAGTCCTACCTCTGGACTAAACGACCATCCTACATTTGATGGTCTTTGTATTTTGGACTTACTTTTTCTGGTTCTGTTAGACATCCATTGCATTATGTGTTCAAGTTAATGTGCCTCATGTCTTTCATTCCCCATTAGACAACAGTAAAAGCCAAGGAGCAATATTCAATACAACCTACTTCTAAAAGCTGAGTAATGTTTGGCTGGTTGGGGTTTTTTTTGCTGTTTCTATGTACCTTCCATTGATATCCCATTCTTTTCGGTGAACACATTTAGCTACTGACATCAAGAAATTACACATTTTAAAAACAATGTTTGAAAAACTTTGAAAGTGTGACAGTAAATGACGTTATGATGAAATAGGCGTAATGTGGCTATATTGTGGGCAGCAGATTGATGTTCTTAATTATTCATTTTCATGCTTTTAGGTGCTTGGATTTTTAATGTAATGTAATAGGTACCATTTTATCACATTGTTACATTTAGTTCCTTCGAGTGGATTTAGGAATATGTGTGATGATTTAGGTTTTTGTCTTGCTAATCTGGCAATATTTGGATGAAATGCAGAAACAACATGTAAAATGACAGGCTGGTGAGAAGGAAGGTCAGATAGATGTAACTTCCACATCAGGGGGAAGGTATAGGCTAAAAGAAGTCAGAGACCAGGTTTTTCCTTGCTACTTGTGTTGTGACAGAGTTGCTGCAAATCTTTCCAGCAATGTGGAAAACAATATTTATTTCTGTTGCAAAAATTAGCCATTGAGGCTAAGGCTGGAATTGGTTTAACTGCTCCTATCCTGATAATCGGTGGTGGCAAGAAAATCTGAGTTGAGTTTGGTTACTAACATTGCCCTCTCAACATATTTCCCAACCCTTCCTGGGGCAGTGGCAACCATCTTAGCTTAGAAAGGCTCTGGGTTAGACAAAAGGCAAGAAAGCTTCTGCCTGTTTTCCTGCCCTGCCTTCAGCTTGCTTTTCTAAGTTTCTGCAGTCCATGTAGCAGAGATGGAGTGAGTCCTCTCTTGTATTCATCCTTGCCTGTCTTTCTTCCCATCCTGTCTGATTGTTGCTGGCCTTGAAATGTATGTTTATGTGGCACAGGAGTACCAGGACCCCTCTGTATCCTTATAAGACCTTTTCTTGACTATGGAACTGACATGACAGGAGGAAGCAGGAACAGT